>NC_069361.1:17878787-18181818 GCF_021730395.1 Mercenaria mercenaria | reverse complement strand
TGAAGTTCAGTCATGTTTCGACCATTAAATTAGAACACGAGTTTTTGTTTCTAATCTGTCTTAAACTACCAAATCAAGAAAGTAGTTTTAAAACCTTAAGAAATATAGCAATAATTTTTGATATCTTCTTTTTTGTTGTCGTAGGATCAAGAGGTCAATGCCTTTAAAAGAAGTTTACTAAAACATGTACTGCGTGAAATCAATATTTTAAAAACGGATGACTGAATTTCCATAAATCATGACTGTTCAAATAAATCACAAGTCTTGTTGCATTTTGGCGGGAAAACAGCATGTGCCTTCCATGATGTTCCATCGGTAATGACCGAATGCTTACAGAAAATTACGTTTTGGCGTTATATTTCTGCGTCAACATTGTGTTAAAGCTTTTATGTTTTTATTAACAAAATGTTCTACAACCAAATGAAAATGCATGCTAAGAGCTTGAATTTATATCGTGTCTGTTCGTCCGTCACAGGCTCTTATGATTTTTTTTTTATTCGAGTATTTAATATTATATTCATGGTTTCAAAAATAAGAAAGGATGTTAACGTTTAAACACTAACAGGTAAGTAATGACGATTGTTTCACTTGTTCTGGTGACTCACTTCTTGAAGTGCTGGGTTGGAAGCTGTAAACGAACATGTTTTACGGGTGAGCTTATAATAAATCAGATGGGTGGGTTGAGACATTTTTCCATTCTAACGGCAAATTTTCAAAGCGGAATGAAGCAATTTGGCGACTCTTAGACGTTTTTGAGATGTAGAAAGGGAAAACGGTTAATTCCACAGACTCTCTCCATGTTTCGATTTTTGTACATTTAGTAATTGTATGTGGTGGGAGTTGGTAGAAATTCGTAATTATAGGTAGTGGGGGTGGAGGAAAATCAAAAATCATGGGAAGTGGGGTTGGAGGAAAATAAAAAAAGTATGGGTGGTGTTTTTTTTTTGTGTGTTTTTTTTTTTTTTCAAAAAGTGCCTTCCGACCCTCCCATACAATTAATTCTGGAACTGTCCTTATAACATTCACTTACTTTTATCAACTACGCACGATACGACATCAAAGTTTACAATTAATTTACCCTTTGCTATATTTACTTATTATGTGATCTCGTAGAACGAAGAACAAACACGTGTATAGATATCAAATTGCTATGGCGCGCTTAACGTAATGGCATCTAAC
Source organism: Mercenaria mercenaria (assembly GCF_021730395.1). Taxonomy (NCBI): domain Eukaryota; kingdom Metazoa; phylum Mollusca; class Bivalvia; order Venerida; family Veneridae; genus Mercenaria; species Mercenaria mercenaria. The sequence goes on along the minus strand of NC_069361.1, from coordinate 18,180,639 downwards.
GTCAAAACGTTTAATTGTACGTCCAAAAATCGGAAGGACAGTTTGTCTTCAACACAAATTGTGAAAAATGAACGTAAAGTTCCAGTTTATTGCAAATGCATTCAATTCACTTTTAATGTTATTTTAAGACATTTTCGCTATTTGCCGATTTTTTGTCAAAATGTTTATATCAGAAGGAACATGGTTCGCTTTATCAAATGATAAATGTCCGTTGTAATATGGTGCAATACCACTTACAAACACGCTAGTCCTAATATAAATTAAATAAAGTTTCAAAATGTACAGTTTCGCTGATTTTAAATCATAGATAGGCATTTAAGAGGACTCAAAACGGCAGTATTTCGACATTGTGACGTTCGTGACGTCATCACTGATAACGCATTGTTGCCAAGACGACGGAAAAATTGTTTAGAACCATAGTGCTACAGTTGGACCAAGTTTCATCAAAATCGGAGGGAATACCATATTTGACGAATAAGGTATCAACCCACCTTAAATGTCATATAGTCATTTTAATTTGATGTGAGGAGAGCAAGAACTATATGTATTATTTTGAAGACCGACTATGAAAATCTTTTGCAGGCTAGTTTTAAATAATTTGGCAGAAATATTTCTGAGATGACACTGTCCTAGTAATTCTTGTTACCTACTGGAATTGTGAAACTGAAGTGAGCGATATGGGACCGTGCAACCCTATTGTGATGTGTGTTGTTTTTATTTTAGATGGGTAACCTTTACAATATCACACTTCAAGTCAGTCCATGCAATTTCTATACTTATGACGACAATCGGGACGGAGCAATCACTAAAGATGAAATGCATGCTATCTTCGGAAACAGTGAGAAGTCTGATGCTCTCTTCGAAGACTTGGATGCCGCAACAGGTTTGCAAATTGCAGAATAAAATGACAGATGTAACTTGACATCACAGCATGGATCCTATAATTGACATGAAAAACAAAAATAATGGAATCTTTTAAAACATATTTTTGCAATAAAATTAATTTTACATTTTGTTACCGGCAAGTAACTAAGGAATTATATATATTGTGTATAATGAAAATACATGTACAAATTGTTTATAACGTGCAAGTTTTGACAATTGACCTTTCTGATTTATGTCAACATATATGTTATGAAAGTGCTCATAATATGATACAATAAAACTAAATTGTGTATCAGGTAATACCATTGTATCGTATAAATAAAAGAATGATTTGTTACTACTAGTGTAGTATTTTCATAAATTGTCTATAGGAATCTTATGTTGAAGAAGGCAAATGCGTTTAAACGGTATTTCCTATATAGGAAATGTGGACATTACATATATTGTATTTGTTATGTGTTAAAAACACAGTACTTAACAGATCGTTCAAATAGTACTGTTTCTTTTTTCCATACAGTAGATGGTATTGTTGAAGAAGAAGAGTTCTATGAAATGGCACCTGTGACCATTACTGCATGCGTGGACACTGACGAGGAATAGGAACAACTCATACGATTTCTGAGCATTTGTGAATATAAACAGATACGCAACATGCGCATGCAATGATAAGAACATACATTATATTTCTTTTACTACATTACTGAGAAGTAAACTAACACTACAAAGGCTGTAATTGCATTTTAACTAAAGATGTGCGTGTTTGTCATTAACTTATAAAATTCTGATTGACGAGTGCTTTCTTCTAGATGTGACTGTTTTGAGTAACTCCTGGCTTATTATTAATACATTGATGAACACCAGATTCTAAGACGACCAACGTAACCCCTCGGGCGGAAAGATGTATTATCTATTTTGATACAGACAAAGACGAGTTTTCTTTTTACAGAAAAGCAGTATAATATTTAGTTGATAATAAAAATATCTGACTTTTTATGATTCAAATCATTATGCGATCGTTTGTAGTTCCCTACATTGGAAATGACCAGCACATATTTCAATAAACATTAACTTGAAATGAATATTTATTAATCTTTATAAAAGTTGCAATATACACAGTTATAATACAATATATATAGATAAGATGGTAAGAAATACAAGACGTTAGGTTGTACCTTTTTATTGCTTTTGATATGTGTTTGTTCACTAAATCTTTTCATAATTCTAATGATAACAATGTATTAATAAACTATCTACTTATAAATTAAATGCAAATCTCATTTCTGTTGTCTTAATATCATTTTGGCCTGAAACTTGTTGTTGGTGTTGAGGTCATATGGCGACTTATTATACACTACAAAGATGAGTGAAATATGGCCTTCCTATAGATATTGGTCTATTGCTTTATAAAATTATGACTGACCAACAGTAGCCTCTGTAACATAAATGACTTATGTAGCGGTTTGTTCTTGTTTGCTTATTTTTATAGCAATTTTGTTGATAATAACTTAAACCTAAAGGAAAATTATGCACAGGCTTGATTACAAATTGAATCCAATGTGAAAACATCCTCTATATACCATTCGCAACCCGGAACATTGTTCTAGAATTTCAAACCAGCCTGTTAAATTGTTGTCAGTTATGTACTGTTCTGCTCATGTTACATGCCCAATCGAGATCATCCGTAGAGGATAGGAACCAAAAACTTCTGTCTTCAGAATTGTTCGGACAGGTTCAAAACGCTTTTTAACTTCAGAGCATATATACGTTAGAATGTAGCTATTCTATTTCACATTGACCTTGAATTTAAAACCAAATATTAGTTCAATAACTAACAAATACGTGTAGTTTCAAATGATCAATTGTTTGGTTTTCTCTGCGTGAGTTGATGAGACAAATCACCCTGGAGAAAGGCTTTTTCTCATCCAAGTGTCCAGTAGAGAAACTGTCATCGCCAAAAGTTGCAAAGACGCTAACAGAACCAGAAATACCGCATTGATTTCCGAGTCTTTATAAACAGAATCAGAGCTCCCTCATTAAGTACCGAACGTTTTGTAAACAGACTCAGAGCTCCCGCATTAATTTCTGAGTGTTCTATAAACAGAATCAGAGCTACCTCATTAAGTACCGAGCGTTTTGTAAACAGACATAGAACTCCCGCATTAATTTCCATGTGTTTTATAACACAATCAGAGCTGCCGCATTTTTTTACGTATCATCTGCGTCGAAAAATCTAGGATCATTGAAAATGTTAAGATTTAAATTGAAACTGCAACCGCTAAAACAAATGTATCTTTCTTAATTGAGACATATTCTGGAATATGCATCCTTGGTTTGGGACAATTGCACCCAGTACGAAAAAGAAGTTATCTAAACTTGCAGTACGAAGTAGCATGACTACGTACAGGACTAACTAGATCGAAATCTATACAAAAACTAGAAAAAATAAAAAACTGGTTTCAATCTATAAACAAAAAACACGACTGTTTACCTAGACTTACCGTCTGTTATAGCAGATCTAGAGAGCAAACCACATTGCTTATGAAATAATAATTACTTTAATGCTTTAACAAGAAGAACAGGAATTTATTCAAGCTCTGTAATCCCTTCTTCTTTTAAAATTTGGAACGAATTAGACTTAAATACCACGGACTCTTTTCGTTACTTTCCCTTAAAAAGAAAACTTTAAAATCTATATCAAGTACGCCAATGTTTCCTTTATTCTAATTAAAATAGTAGAGGGCAATTTCGAAAGATCTAGACAGGCTGAAGAAAAGTTCCAAATTTTGTACAACGGTAGCTTTTGGCAATATAAGATTTTTGGCTGTAAAGGCCAAGGTCACAACTATTTGGAATTCTATTTTTAGAACATTCAGAATGGCCGCCATTAAAACAAATAGCTATTTTTGTAACACATAGTTTTTCTTTCATTCTTGATACATGTTCATGTGTAAACTGATTCATGCTTTCTCCTAGGGTCAATTGATGCACTTTCATAAAGTTAGGTCATGCTACATAACGGTCTGTCTGTACATCCGTCCGTACGTACGTTAAAAATGTCTACTTTTTTAAAACAACACGCTTTTACGTCCATACATCATAAGCCATGTAATGTGCTGCTTGATCTTCATTGACCTAGAGGTGATGAATATGTGTAACGACTAAATTTTTGTAGAAAATATGTTCCTTTTTGTTTCGTTCGTTCGTCTGTCTGTCCTGTCTGTGTGTGTGTCTGTCACAAATCTTGTCCGCACTCTTAAGTCGAATACTTCTAATCCGATCTTCACCAAACTTGAACAAAATAATGTGTTTTACCATAAGTCCTCGGCCAAGTTCGATAACTAGCCAAATCGGTCCAGGCACTTTGAAATTATGACCCTTGAATTACCGAAAATCGGCCTTTTTGCCCTTGTCCGCGCCCTAAGACAACGTTTCTCATCCGATCTTCACCAAACTTGAACAAAATGTGTTTGACCATAAGTCCTCGGCCAAGTTCGAGAACTAGCCAAATCGGCCTAGGCATTTTGGAACTATGTCCCTTGAATTACCGCAAATCGGTCTTTTTCCTCTTCTCCGCGCTCTAAGTCAAACAGTTCTCATCCGATCTTCACCAAACTTGAACCGAATATTTTTACCATAACTCCTCGGCCAAGTTCATAAACTAGCCAAATCGCCCGAGGCACTTCAGAATTACGGCCCTTGAATTACCCAAAATCAGCCTTTTTACTCTTCAAAGGTATATTTGTAGTGAGTAAACAGCATATAAAGACTGACTTACTATTTAGATGATAAGGCACTTGTGGGTGACATGCGCTTTTCTCAAAAGCAGCTCTAGTTAATTAATGTAATGATGGTAATTGTGTAACAGCTAATGTATTTTACATGTTGAGAAAGAATACTAAGCTTATAAATGAATTATGCATACATCAATCATCAAGTATATCTGAAATAAATTAACTAATTGCACGAACAACTTCTTCCTTTTTAAGCAATAATGCCATTTTAAGTGTGATGAAAACATACTTAATCAACATGGAAGGTAAAGGGAAAATAGTTTATCCCGTTTATTTTATTGCTGGTGCAAATAGTGTATGCTGTTTTAAATGTAGTCGTCGTTTAAAGAAGGAATTGATGTCATTGATCTAAGTGGGAAATTTCGAAGTATTTAAAAGGCAATACATGTATGCAGCAGTCAAGGCTTTGACTGTTTCATTAAGCTATACAAATCTGTTGCATAGTATTTCTATTTATTCATAAGGAATATGTCATAAAGGTGCATATACTTCTTATGATATAATTTGTAGTGAAATGAAGGCTATATATTTTTGTCCTTAACTGTAAATATTTAGACGATACAATAGAAGATGTAGGCTTAGCAGTATCATTACTGGCAAAATGGGGACTTTACATTATTCCATTTCTAAGATAGGCCTGAAGGTATAAAGAGCATCAGTATCCAATGCCAGTGGAATGTAACATATTAAAAAATTCACAGAAAACTTATACTTGTTGTTAATTTTTCAACTTCGACATCGCTAGAACCCTTTTATACATATATATAACAGTATTAGTATGGCTCACACAGTCATTATTACAAGTTTATGCATAACAGGTTGAACACAGTTGACATAAATAGCATAATCATATGGGAGCTTTTAGTGATAAATTGTTGAGAATTAGCAATCTATATCTCATTTGGGCTTTTAATCATCATACAGACGAGAATGTCTACGTAAAACTAGCAAGCTTTTAAAAGTCACAGAAAACTGAAAACTTCTTAATTATTTTTGAACTTTGACATCGCTAGAACCATTTTGTACATATATGAGAAAGTATTAGTAATGCTCATGCTGTTCTTATATTACAAAATTACTACAAGTTTATGCATAACAAGTTCAACAGAGATGTCATAAATAGCATACAGGTAATTATGTGGGAGCTTTTAGTGATAAATGTCAGCATTCTATATCTATCTATATCTCCGTTTGGCTTTTTAAAATAAAAATAAATAAGAATGATCTCATTAGGTTCACAAAATGCATGTGCATACATCTATTCCATTTCTTTGTCTGTATGAATAACCATAGCTTTTTAGTTTATACTAATTTATTTTTAAGCTCAATTGTGATGAAAGCCTGGAGCTTATCTGAACCATACTCGAGCCTATTTCCTGGATAATCGAGCAGTGGTGTCATTTGAGAAGGCTTGGTCGTGATCCAAGTGGGTATCAAACCCTGGGTTGAGCGGCCGACACCTTAACCGCTAGACAGCCGCTTCCCTTATCTATAGTTTTCTGACGAGTGACTTATCCCAACAAAAGGGTCCGGTACCAGAAGGCTCTGGCTTGATATTTGATCAGGATAATCATAAATAGTAGCACACCAGAAGTCTTTGGTTTGATGATTTGAACAGAAAAAATGTCCTGTGTGGTCAAAGCTTTAAGTTGCAAGTAACTATGTCCCCCCCCCCCCCCACCCCACTAGGGGAGACATATAGTTTTTGCCCTGTCCGTCTGTCCGTCCGCCCTTCCGTCCGATCAATAACTGGAGAACCATTTGAAATAGAACCTTCAAACTTCATAGGGTGACAGGGCTTACGGATTAGACAACCCCTATTGTTTTTGGGGTCACTATGATAAAGATCAAGGAGCCTGAACATGGAAAACCATTTCTGATCAATAACTTGAGAACTGCTTAACCAAGAATGTTGAAACTTCATAGGATGATTGGTCATGAAAAAATAGATGATCCTTATTGATTTTCGGGACACTCTGATAAAGGTCAAGGTCACAGAGGCCTGAACATGGAAAACCATTTCCGGTCAGTAACTTGAGAACCACTTGACTCAGAATGTTGAAACTTCACAGGATGATTGGACATGCAGAGTAAATAAGCACTATTGATTTTGGGGTCACTCTATTAAAGGTCAAGGTCGCAGCGGACAGAACATGGAAATCCATTTCCGGTCAATAACTTGAGAACCATTTGACTTAGAACCTTCAAACTTAATAGGGCGATAGGACTTACAAAGTAGATGACAACTATTGATTTTGGGTCACTCCATCAAAGGTCAGTGTCACAGGGGGTTGAACATAGAAAACACTTCCCAACCAATAACTTGAGAACTGCTTGACCCAGAATGTTGAAACCTAATAGAATGATTGAACATGCAGAGCAGAGTAGATAACCCCTACTGATTTTGGGGTCACTTGATCAAAGGTTTAGGTCATAAGGGCCTGAACATGGATAACCGTTTTCAATTCATAACTTGAGAACCACTAGGCCCAGAATGTTGAAATTAAGTTGCATGATTGGACATGCCAAGTAGATGATCCCTATTGCAGCCAACCATCAGTGTCTCTTTGACTTTTGCTCAAGTCCCCTATACGACTATGCATTGGGGGAGACATGCGCTTTTCTACAAAAGCATCTTTTAGTGTTAAAACTATTTTGACGTAACTATTTGTTCATGCAAAAGATGAAATGAGGGTGCATATAAATCACGTAAACACCTGTAAATGATAAATTATAACAAGAAACCAGTAAATAAAGACAAAATCATTACATAAACATTTTAACTTTTCATTACAATAAAGCTTTTCAATATATATATAATAAGATATGACCATATTAGTACTTAGCTATATCAAAATAAAACTATTTGAATACAGAGTTTTTTTATACATATATGTAATAAGTGTCATATCATGAAAATTATAAAACTTATCACAAAGCTTATTTAGTCGCCATATGACATAGAGTTGTGTTAATGCGATGCTAAATCTACAAAAAACAAAAGAACAAAGCTTATTATTTGATACATGTAAATGTTGCAAAAAGAACCATATAGCTTTATTTCAATTGAAGGATGAATGGAATTGCCATCTGCATGTCATCTGAGGGAAAAAATTTGTACCAAGTTACTAGCGGACATGAAATACTGCCTTTATATAATTTGATCTACAATGTACAACAATAATATAAAACTGACGTTGCGTTCAACATGTGGTCTCATTATGACAAACATACAGAGCGGACACGATTTTGCGACATACAGACTGCATTAATTCTACTTTCGTTCACACCGGTAGTAATTCAGACATTGACGAGTTAAGACTGACTAATCGTTCTCATCTCTTTTTCATCTTTTTGAATATAAAATATTTGTTATTTTCCTTCATTTACATATAATTTATATAGGGTTTACCTATTTGTACATGGACGTAGCCCTCACGTAAGTAAGGTTCTCTCCACAGATATTACACGTAGCCGACTCCCTATCGGATGATCGCGTGAAATACTTTAAAAAGACAGGCGGCAGTAGATTCGCGTAATAGCATGAACAATATTTTCAATTAAATGAAGTGTAAGATTAAGACTGTGGGGGTGTCTAATAAACGATATATTTTGCTTAACTTTACCCTTTGTCTGAATATTGAGTAGATTCTACTATTTTTTTCCATACGAAATGCATTTATTATCAAGAGGATGATCCGTTTTCATTAAAATAATAAAAAAAAGTTTCAAAAGCTTAAACTTTATTTTATTGAAATAATATTCATCACATTTGACTTGTTTTCAACACTTTTTGGCACTTTTCTTTACTCAAATACATCTTAAATCGACTTTGATTGAAAACCGAGTCATTAGTTCAAGTGCTTTCTAATGATTTTAATTACATGCGGATAGGTTCCTCGGCACTTTTTTTAAGGCTGCTGAATCGCTTTGAACACTCAGCGATCATGTGTTTTGAACTCAACGCCGATTAAGACCCAAAAGTATTTAAGAATATATAAACACCTGCATCAATACGCTATTGAACCACTCCTATCCTACATACCTAATGGGTTCTGTAAAAGCATGACAATACGAAAACGAAATAAAATAGAAAGCGGGCTACTTGAAAGTCTGTTATTTTTCTTTATTAGTTCATTGCAAAAGCACTTAAGAATACTTGAAGCATATAAATTCTAAAAACAAGACATTGTTTAGTGACCGAAAGAGAAATGTATACAATTTAACCTCTAAAAGTTTCATTATATAAAATTATGAAGCGTGTGTACACAACTGATAATCTTATATGATAAACAAGAAATATCTTTAAAAATGATGGTCGGCGAATTGTAATAAGGAAAGAAGTTTATGAATTTTTCATCTAACATTCATCTTTCATCTAACATTTTTCAAATTGCAAAACTAAACACCGCACTTTAACAATTTAAATGGTTCTCTTTTAATTTTTCGCAAAGGTTTCGTAGGGTTGCAATTTTGTTTCGTTTATCCATAGACGAATAATTACAGCAGTAGTTTGATGAAGATTCATGAAGCGGTTCATGAGAAGAGGTCATTAAACGTGTTTATATTTTTAGCTAAATTGGTCCCTATCCCCATTTGTAACAAAATAGCAGGAGACCTTACGATATTGTTACACATCGAGTTTGATAAAAATCCATTACATTTTAGTGGTTAATGCGAAGAAAGGCATATCTGCTTTTAGCTATAGTGGTCCCTAATAGGACCCAAGTTCCTATATAAATAAATTTGGAAGAGGACCTTATAATGATGCTCCAGACCAAGTATGACAAAGATCCACCAAGCTGTTCACGAGACGCTGTATAAAGGCATTTCTAGTTTTAGCTCTAGTAGCCCCTAAAAGGGGTCAAATGTCCCAGCTGAACAAAGTTGGCTGCGGGCCTAATAAAGTTGCTACAAATCAAGTTTGTTAGAATACATGAGAAAAAATCATTTAAAGGATTTTTTTATTTATTATTTTTATTTATTTCTAAAATAGGCCAACTGATCCCGCTTTAACAAATGCATATTCGCTATTCATGAATCTTTGGACAATGACGTCACACCTATAAAAAAGTGAAGGTCAAGCAAAACATACAATTGTAATTATTTTAATATTTCTGTTTCATAAGCAAAGTTTGACCGTAGTCATATCACATAGATAAACTGTATGCAGCGTTCCTTCATTTCAGTGTAATGAGATTCAGTCATTATATAGCATATATATAATAAAACAGATTTCAACTGAGTTCAATATTTGCATAGTTTTTTTTATCATACTAAAGAAAAATATTCATATATAATACATCAGTTAAATAATTTATAACAAATATATCAAAGCAAACAAGTACTCATTTTAATATGCAATCTGAATAAGTCACAAAAGCAAGAAACCTTTTCATATACAGACGACAATTGTAACAAGGAAAATCTTTTAAAAAGCACTTCTCTACATAAAAGACTCTTATCACACCCTTATTCATGTGATAAGCAGACCGTATTCAGCTCTTTCTTTAATTTGATATATGTTGGTATTTGAACAGGTTTTTATCATATTTATTAAACTTACTTATCATTTTGAGATATATCAATATTCTTGCTAAATATACTGAGCCAAAGTTAGCTTAAAAACTGTGAACAGCGACGTTTAGGATAAACGCTTTGTCTACATTTCAGTCAGCGTAGCACAATCAACAGAGTGAAAGAAATTGACGCTCTCGTCCAATCAGGCAGAGTGTTGCATAAATCTTCCATTTTGATAAATTATCTATAATGCGTTATCAAGTAGTTTGATTTGCAAACTGAAGTCACGTGGCATAGGTAACGATGAACTCCCCGGAAACAATACCAGATAAATTCCCTTGCGAAGAATTAATGGCAAGTTAAGGCCTTTACGCGCGCGCAACGCTCCTTGCCTATCCGGCCCGAATCCGAAGCAACCCCCAAGCAAAACTGTTCACATGTCTTCTTCAAAGTTAATATCTTCCATGAAAAAGTGATTATGGAGATTTTTGTAAACCATTTGTTTTAAATCATTATTCATTATTCAGTTTGTGTAAGGACCTGGCTGGATCCTTATTGAAGGTGGCCACCAGTTCAACCGTGTAATCACTATGAATATCGTAGTTGATAAGACAAAAGTGTTATGTAGTAATTGTGATGACCATCTAATCTGCCTTCTGTTCCCAAAAATATTTTATATTATATGTGTCATTGGTTACTTGCATTTGATTCAGATCAAAACGGCTGCTGTTTGCCACCCAAAAACCATCTACTGAGTCAACAAGCAATCTATCCATCCTAATATCCATGTGATCATAAAACAATTCAGGCGGCGAGACCACTCTTTTTCGATACCGGTGACCTATGATTTTTATTGCATTTTTTTTGTTTCTTATATGATTGTCCTTCAATATCCAAAGTTTGAAGAAATTCTGTTATTGGGAAAATGTTCGCAGCAAATTCTAGCATACGTCCTTAAGTCAGCTATTTTGACGGTTGATCTAACTGACAGGATTGGTATGTAGACATGCCTTAGATGTTTGATATAATTGTGTACTGTTTTGTTTACATGACAGCAGAACAAGGAAATGCTCCGAAAAAACAAACAAAGAGAAAGGATCTCGTTTCAATAAGATATTTAACAGGAAGTCCATAAGGTAAAGTTGGGCATGCTATTGGTGAAATTTTGCCCAAAAAACTATGTGTCCAAAATTGATGTCATTTAAGGACGAGTAAAGCATCTTTTTAACTCCTACTTTTGTAGTTTATTGTTCAAACATTGTAAAGATAATCTGTTCTTATTCTCTTTCAACCAAATGCCCTTAATGTTATTTCTTTTTCGTGACAACAGCTTTCCTTCATTTTCTCTTCTCTAATATGATTATATCATTTATATTTTATTTACAATTCCAGTGGTGGTTATAAAAGTTTATTAAAATTTTGAAATGTCCATGTTGATTAGTTTTCAATTTACTGTCGATTGTGAGAAGGTACTATTCCGCTTTAAATTTCAACCATTTTGTACCATAAAAGTTCAGTTTTACATCTGTAGTGAATATACAAAAATATGTCAAAGTAAAACCTATCTACCGTTTGGCTTGTGGATATTTCCTACTTAAGAGCCGTTTTGTTGTAGTTGTTACCGTATTGCCGTTGGTTATTGATTGAACAATAAGATTAATTAATTAGATTTATCAGTCAAAATCCTATGAGGTTTGGTTTCATTTAATTGGTTAATTAATAAAGATATTTAACAAATACAACTTTATCAGTAAATGGAATAAAATGTCCTAATGAAACCCGCTTATTGAAAAATGTGGAAAGCACTCCATTTACGCGGAAAGTGTTGCAATGGGCATTTCTGCCGGATAGGCAGTGCCCGATTTCATATCACTATCATTGTTCCTAAAAGTGAATAGTCACTCGAAGGCCTTTTGACGATTAATCGTTACACAACTCTTAGAATTTTATTTTCCTGTTTTTAAGGCATCACCACAGTCACAACTCAACAGCAGTTCATATTTTCAGGCCTAGTATTTTTCTCTTGAGAATTGCACTAAAGCCTTAACAGTTGGTCAAATTATCATCAACATAGAAGCATATGATGATCTATAGTACATACACCGCTTGTAAAATGTTTGAGTCTCTTTTAGACCGGTAGAACCCCAAAATATTGAAATCTTACAGGCAGTCAAACTCCATTATAACACATATTACAAAGACAGAATTTAGTTCTTTTTGAAGTACAATATGTATACTATAAAACCTTTCGGAATTTTTGTCGAATTTGTTCCTGGTTATTGCATTAGACACAAAAAGACAACCCCATGTAAATTTAATTTAAAATGTTGTTTGTGCATGCATTGCTGACCACAGCTAGCCAGGTAAACCAGTACACATCGATTGTTGAATGCAACACTACACTAACTCTATTGATTTATATAGGGAGATAAGAGTCAACCTATAATATCACCTGTTTATATACCTGTAAATTATGTGTGAACAGATAAAACAAATTGGATAAATTGATGGTGTTTGGATTTCGCATTTTTCTCCATCCATGAAAATATTTAATTTAATAAAGATCAATGATCTGACCAGCGTTGCTTGTTCAGAAAGTATGGTAAAATGACTAGAAACAACACGGACATACCAGTTTCGTTACCAGTGTCAAAACATTTTATTGCTTTAACGGGAGAACTATTTTCTATGTAAATTCGTCCTGAACGAATCAAAAAATTTAGCAATCGCGTGAATCCACTGGGAATCCATTGTGTTAGCATTAATTTAGATTTTTTTGTTGGATTTAACGTCTCACCGACACATGATAGGTCATATGGCGACTTTTAATTTAGATCATTTCGGGTGAAAGAATACATCGGCCAGTTTATGTCGCATATATGCTGTACTGGGAAAGACAAACTGTTCCTATAACTTATCTTGTAAAAATATGTCTTTGATTAATAAAAAATCATCACTTTGGTACAAGGTACAGATATACATTGCAGAGCAGAAGTTAAACAGATTTGGGGAGTTAATTTGACCTTTTTCATGAATCATATAACGGAGCCAATACATGCGATACTTGTATTTATTAGTCCTATAAATGATAATTAACCTGAATGCTTCTGATAGATATTATATCTGATATCAGAGTCACTACAAACAAACAGCTTGTTGTCCAATAGACTGTTAATACATGATAACACCGGAATTTGAATGTACATGAGTGCAGAGGGAACAACTCTGAAAGTACGTAAGGCGAGCGAGTGCTACCAATGCCTATAAAGTCCCATTCACACTGTCATGTATCAGAGTCCGGTATTTCTACATTACCCGCCACTACAAATTGCTAAGTTTTACCTAGGTTTCCACAGGCTGCCCGGCCTGACATCCGACAGGCCGCGTATTAAACTTGCTTAGATAATACGTAGTAGTCAGGTTTAATTTAGTACGTTTTGTGCACGTTTTAGTACGTTTTACTATGCTACTACATCGAAACCGTACGTTTGTTTTGAAGAGTCCAAAACAACATGTCTAGAGAAAACATCGTTACGTGTATAGCACTGTCATATAAAATGCTTTTACATATATTGCCGTTTTACCAACTTGAAGTATTAAAAACGTTGTAATATCTCGCCCTTAATAGCTAACAGTGTGAATGGGGCTTTTATGATTCTAACTGCCGAAACTCGACCATTGAATCTAATGTGTGGCTGTACAACTGATAGTTCCAATTTGTTTTTAATTTAGCTGAAAGCATGTGATGAAGGATAATTTAGGCTATCATTGCATCCAACATCGATAAAAGAAAAAAAAGATCGACGTTTTACACAAATATTTTCTCATACTAAGTATGTAATGTGTATAATGAAGACGGACGAAGGCCGCTCTGGATCATTTTCTGTTCGTTGAGGTTAATATAATGCCTACTCAGGCTGTGAAATACAATGAAGTTTAGCCAAAACCTGTTTTTTCTTTTAATTCTACATAGGAGACAGATTTACTTGTGTAAATACTGATTTTGCTTCTTTTAGCCAAAACCTGTCTTTTTTTTAATTCTACAAAGGAGACAGATTTACTTGTGTAAATACTGATTCTATGCATTATTATTATGTGTAGTATTTCTTACTATACCTGAGAAGTAACTGCTAATCAAGTCATCCTCAACCTAACTGAGCTTGACCAGTGATTTGAGACCATTTCGTAAGTTTGGTGCATAAGAACTTTCAAAGAACAGTGTCTTTTCACTGTTGTTGTTGTTTTTTAATTAGGTTTTGGTATTCGGAATTAGTATTTACTCTCAGTTTTATCTGCAAGTATGTGAATATATTGTGTAGAATATGAGAGCTTCTGTGATAATGATTTGTCTATGATAATTTTATCTGTGTTTATAATGGTATCTTGTAATTTAGTTTGGAATGGCCTTGTACATTGTGCATATCTTGTAATGTAAGTTTAACTTGAATGAATATGGATGAGACTTATATAAAGAGTAGATAAATCCACCATACATGTAAAACATTAAACTAGGGTTTATTTGTCAAGATTCTTTTGCACACGTTTAAATGCATTGCCTACATGAAAATAATAGTAGTGTGTGTCATCTGATACCTGCTAACGACGGGTTGACTTTTTGGTAGTAGGAGTATTAAATTTTGAGGAAACGTGCAGGCATAATTGATAAGGCTGTTGCTGCGTTTCAGTTCCTTGTAATATTTTTAGTAAATTTTATTCCAGTCTTAGATAGAAGAAAAAAGTCTTTCTTATTGTTTAAGACGAGGTTTTAATAAGCAAAAATTGTCAACCAAGGTTACATCATAACAAATACAGATCATTTTAACGCAGAAAATGCGGAAAATACAAAAAAAAAATGAATAAAATGAAGATAGATGCACTTGTACTGATATTTACATTCCACAAAGATATGCTTTTACTTAACAATATTACTCTTTATTATTTTAAATAACATTAAAAACGGCTGTTTAGTTCTCTTCCTTTTTCGTCTTTTAGTTTGTCTTTACCCCTAAGCCTGCTGATCAGACTCCCGTTCAATCGGATATCTCTGGGGTTCATCAATCTCTGCTTCTTTGTCACTGAAATAAAGATCAATGTCTTTAGAATTACATACTTACATACATACATACATACATACATACATACATACATATTTTTAATTTTAAGCATTACTGAATAAAAGTATTGATAACATCACCCTGACTTGATACCGTTCACATCCTAAGTTTGAAACATTTACGTAGACTTCAATCTCAAAAAAATGTGAAGCTGGCGAAACTTGCTTTAAATGTGTCAATATTATTGAAAATATGCCGAACGTGTTTAAATGGTTAAGAGCTATCTCTACTAAAGTTTCATTAAAAAATGTAGTATTGTGGTGAAAATACATCGAATTTAAACTTTCGTGTTTTAATCTTTCAGGTTTAATACGCTAATCAACGTACTTATAACGTATAATGTCCCGTTTCGGCTAGCAGGGAATTTTAGGACACAATTTGCTATAAGCTTGCTATTAAAACCATCATTTTTCGCAAGGTATTAAACGCTTAAGAAGATACTTTTATTTTTATGCCGATGACCACACACATTTTGGTATTTACTATAAGAGTGTCAACATAATTACATTTACGGACACATGTTATTTTGTATTTTTCTCATCTGTAAAATTTGTAAACTTTGCTGTAGGAATTGCTAACATGTGCTAAACTTTGAATATGTATATGATATCATAAACAGAAAGTAGATAATTCGTTTATCCTTTTGCTTGATTTCATAGTTCGTGTCGTTGTTTCAGAATTTTGTTTAATAGACGTAATATATTTGTTCGATTCAAACTTTGATGCATTGTATGCTCACATCTCACGACCAGAGCGCCAACAGATGAACGGGCTAGGTGACGTAAAGTGGTAAAGTGAGAGTTAAACAAAGAAGAAACCAAACCCCTATAATTCAATAAAATCAATTGCGAACTTACCTGGCTATGTCCCTTGAATACCAGTCTGTTTCTCTTTTGAAATAAGTCCCTGGAAGCGGATGAACAAATGGGGTGTCGACCCTATCACCGTCGCCTTCTTTTTCTGCTCTCCATTGTTTCCACCATGGTCTACCTGTAGGTCTGTGTATCAAAGGTCTCCAGGGAACACGTGGGTCCGTCTGAGGCTTCCAAACTGGCTTTTCTTCGTTCTCCCCGTCATAAGGTCCTTTCTGATTCCATCGTGGCCACGGAGAAGCAATGGACTTGCTAACTATGACTGGTATAATTACAGCTAACATGAACAAACGAGCGTGTCTTTTAACCATCATCATTTACACTAAGTTATAAAGGTCTTATCCTTAAAACGAAATCTACGCTACTGCAACGTTCTGAAAGACACAAGCGTATATTATACTCTTGACATTTTAGCCGACATCTTTTCCTATTGTTTTGTACTGTTTCTCCAATCTTCGAGCAGATGAGTGGTACTGATAAAATAGTTTAAGTTATCAGTCAAATTTACTACCGTGAAACACAACAAGTTTTTGTTGTTTTGTCCACGGTAATGAAAATTTAGATAAAAAGATAAGTTTGAATAGAAAATAAAAGAAACAATTCTTTTACCTTTAGAATCACTCCAGATAAATGAATCTATCTAAATGACGTCGCTTTAAAATATCAATTTAGATAATTAATAATTTTTGTAACGAATCATCCAAGTACGAATCAAGTCGATGTTAACGGTTTTTATTATTTTTATAGAGAAGAATAAGATTTTAAAATAATGTAATTATATACCAGTTAATTTGTAATAAAAAAAAATAACTTACCCATATAGAACAATATAATCAAAAGTCGTTAATATGTGCTTAGATTCGTGCTACATTTCTCTCAACATAGATCCTTGAGGCTTTGGTATTAATTATGACACGTTATAGGCGTCTCATAACTATTACAAAAATATTATATTTGAGCCGCGCCATGAGAAAACCAACATAGTGCGTTTGCGACCAGCATGGATCCAGACCAGCCTGCGCATCCGCGCAGTCTGGTCAGGATCCATGCTGTTCGCTAACGGTTTCTCAAATTGCAATAGGTTTTGAAAGCGAACAGCATGGATCCTGACCAGACTGCGCGGATGCGCATGCTGGTCTGGATCCATGCTGGACGCCTTGCCAGTATGTTGGTTTTCTCATGGTGCGGCTCATATATTGGCTGTATTATGTTTATATTTCTAGTATATCACATTTATTAGTTCCACGACAAACGATTTGAGTTCCGAATAAAATGCCTTGCTGTGTACTCTACTAAATATCAACAAACCTAACATTTCCAAGGAAAAGGATCATTAGGCTCCGTATGAAGTTTGGCCGAAATATGCAGAATAGCAGTAGCGCCGAGATGCCCAATCCCATAAGCCCGCAAAAAGTATTCATCCAGGAAATCATGTAATACTGGGCTAAGAAATGTTGGTTGGCTGGTCACATACTAGGCCGAAATAGTTCGTACAACACACTGAGATAACTCATTAGTTTTCAATTATGTTTTTATGTTGGACAGGCTGAAATTAAAAACGCATAGGAGTTAACAGAATGTTTTATTTTAATATTTAGGAGCATAGCCAGATAGTAATAACAAAATCAATATCTCATTTTACATATGAGCAGGCATAAAAACAAACAGCAACATGCATAGAAAAAAACTGTTCTTCTTTTTCACTATTTGCCATCTATTTCAAATGAAAAAAAAAATGTTTTAATGGTATCTATGAAAGTAAAACAATTTAAAATTGAAATATGAAAGTGTCAACCGACACTGAGACAACTAGTGCTGATGGGAAAATAAAAGAAATAAATCTTTAAGAAATAACCTAATGTGTAGTTTAATACCATAATATTAACTCAGTAACTGACACTTGTTCACCTATTAAAACGTGAACTCGTTTAATCACACATTCTCCTTTAATCGAAAAGTAAGACACTGTATCAAGTTCATTTGAGATAAGTGTTTGTGAAATATTATCTCATATCAAGGTTCTCATTCTTAAGGACAGGTATGTATATTTTACATTTGTTAAAATTTCAACAAAACTTCACAATTATTGTACTCAATTCATCGAAAACGTTTTTCATTTATACAAATGTGAATACAACAGTTAAGTTATGTAATTTGCACATTCAAGATGCCATTTCTCTTATATCATAATGAAACAATTAACTGTGCAGGCTTAGAGCTATAACCCAAGAGCTCTTTTTGATTAATACAGATCTAATTGTCTGTGTTTGTTTATTATACCCACATATACAAAGTATATAGGGCTACATTGGAGTCGCATATGTCCGTCCATCCGTTCATTATTCGCATCCGCTACATATCTTTTAAACCGCTGGGAACATTTTCATAGAATTATTATCAACTGTATACACGGCTACTAAACGCTAGCGCCACCACCAAATTGTGGTGATAATGAAAAGAGCTATCGACATTTCCGTGGTACAGCTACCGCCCGTTTCTACTTGTAAACACGTGAGTAAAATTTATATTTTATCTTATATTTTTATTGATAGACCTTTTTTCGAAAATCGGAGAATGTAGTTCCGTGTAACAACACTTTTACTACAGGTTGGCGATAATTTCATTAAAATAATATGCAAATTGTGGTGTCAGGAGCTTTTCTCCCGAATCTGACAGTGGCACATTTTCATATCGGCCAGTATTCGAACACCATTCCGATGAATAGGCACACTGTAAGAACATTCCTGTGCATGCAAATTGTGTAGAAATGATAAATAATTATATACGCACACACCATGAATAATAGAATTTCGGGTTAGAAGAAATTTACCAGGATTTTTAAAAGTGGTGGCGCTATAACTCTAGTGATGGCGCTATACATTAGTGGTGGCGTTGTTAAGGCATTCAATAATACGAACTGCTGACGCATCCGGAACAAAACAAACACTAATATTCTCTAACTGATAATTTTCCTGCAAGGAATTATGTTATTAAAGAAAGAAAAACACGATTATAGTTTATTTACCTTTATGAAACATTCCATAATGTTATACATGTAGATTATTTTGCGATCATGTAGAGGTTACTACATGTATTTTTTTTTTTTTTTTTTTTGAGTAACGTATTTTGGGTATAGTGTGGGATAGGCTGATAACATCGATTTTTTTAGAAATTTCCGTGGCTTGCAGACATACATTTTCATATATTAAAATTGAATATATTAGCCACTAATCATAAACAACAGCGCCACAACTACTGTATAGCGCCATTACTTTAAAAAATAGTCGTGTTTTAACTTTTTACTGTGTTTTTCTTAATTCTTTGGTGTATGGGAATACGTGTAATTCATTTCTACACCATTTGCATGTGAGGTATGTTCTTACAGTGTGTCCATTCTGTTCGAATACTGGCCGATATGAAAATATGCCACTGTCAGATTCGGGAGAAAAGCTCCTGGCACCACTATTTGCATAATATTTTAATGAAATTACCGCCAACTTGTAGTTAAAGTTTCGTTACACGGAACTACATTCTCCGATTTTCGAAAAAAGTTCTATCAATAAAAATATAAGATAAAATATAAATTTTACTCATGTGTTTACAAGTAAAAACGGGCGATAGCTGCACCACGGAAATGTCGATAGCTCTTTTCCTTATCACCACAATTTGGTGGTGGCGCTAGCGTTTAGTAGCCGTGGTATACTGAGTACCTCATCCCCACAATGTGCAGAGCACACATTCCAAGACATTAGGTCCAAGGTCAAAATCACACTTGGAATTCAAAAGTCAAATTGCTTAACTTTCTCATATCGTCTAATCTGCTTGGAATACTTTCAAAACACTAGTCCCATAAAATAAATCGGTACCTTGGGGCATTAATCATATATAGTGATAGCTCTCTAGTTTTCAGATTAAAGCGTAAAAGGCATCATGGCAAACGATTATTTGGTCCATAAATGGAGGCTATGGTTCAGGATTTTTGACGTCAACCACACTGGACAATTTTCTCAAGATGACGAAACAGGCGATGAGTAATGTATTATTAATTTCTTACTAACAGTGATATCTACAACTTAAGTTTACGGTTACAGGAGTCTTCGGTTTATAGACGGTCATTATAACTTGAATAAAGAATTTATACATTCAAATCTTATTTTTATGTCGGAAGACATTTATGTTGAAATGATTTTTATGCATAGATAGTGAGGAAGTCATCCAGCTGGCTTACGGAAGGTCGGTGGTTCCACCCAGGTGCCCGCTCGTGATGAAATAATGCACGGAGGGGCACCTGGGGCCTTCCTTCACCATCAAAGCTGGAAAGTCGCCATATGACCTATAATTGTGTCGGTGCGACGTTAAACCCAACGAAAATAAATAATGCATAGATAATAGTGCTTGATGGCACGATTGGCCATCAAATTGTAAGAACAACATCAGTTGAGTTATATCTGTTCGACGACGAAGAAATAAATGAAATAAAAGGAAAGGTATTTGTGACTGTAGCGCAATGCATACCTTAAAATAGTAGATGTCTAGATCTAAAGTGAACTGGTCTGGACACAAAACTGAACTCTTATATATGCCGCTTGGTATAATGTTTTCATGTCATATATTCTTATACATATGTAATCCAGACACTTATATAGAATAATTGAACCCGTGACAAAATATCCTTGCTTTCCAATAAAATGAATTCTAAGTAAAATATATTTTCCAAGGCTGAGGAAAGTAACATCTGACAGTAACGAAACATATGTAAAATGTTGAAGCTTTTAAACATGTATCGCAAAGAGTGTAGTATAGAACAGTGATCATTTAGACTCTAATAAGTGGTAAATAAAATCTAAAAGACGATCAAAATAGTTGTTACTTAATTTATTAATATGTACCTTTTTTCAATTATACATATACTTATTTATTTAACTCACTGTGGAAAAATCTAACAAACAGCATCCCGAGAAACTGCATTTCCATACTCGATACTATTATGGTTAGACCTTGGTTACATACATGTATGCAAGTTGTATCTGTACAATGAATTCTTTCCTCATTCAGAAAATAAAACGATTTGAGTGATAAAATATATAAGAATATGTATAATAACTTATGTTACGTGAAGATAACCAGTTGATTATATTTCAGAGAACGCTTTGTACATCTCAATAATCTGAGTCCCGAACGTAAAAAAGAGGTCATCGCCGCTTCGAAACAAATGATGGAGGAACACTACTTCCGAGGTAAACCTGGACCTCTAACTGAACAGGCTTTTGTAGACATGAATAATGACGAATTCAAAGCGGACAAGAATAAGTTTAAAGAACGAATGCAGAAATTATTTTCAACCGATTTCGGAATTATGGATTTTAGCGGTGAAGGATCGATCACCCAGGATGTTTTCATTAATGCATTTCAAGCCGCTGGTCATGACAATGTTGAGCTACTAACAAAGTTTTTCAATGCATACGGTCCTAAGGATCAAAAGGTGTCTATCCAGGTCTTTGTCGACTCATGGGTTCATTTCACGACATGTGAGGACAGTTCAAATCCTGACATAGTCAAGCAATATCTAGAGGCTGGTGTTTAAATGCCTTTTTCGTGAAGTTCAGTGAACAGTCCTGAACACTAAATGGCCGCTATAAACAAACTTTATATCAATGTTTAACCTTAAATGATTGTTTTACACTACTATTATCATCATCAAGAGATCAAGAGTGATATTGACATTAAGGCAGCATTGTACAACCTGCTTCTATCGTCAATGCTTGTTTCATTCCTAATTACAGTGATTGCAACATTTTGTCAGTAACTGGCGATATAAAAAGTACTACAATCATATTTGTTTGTTTCATGAATTCTTGAACATTGCACCATAGTTTTCGTTTATGATAGAATAAACGTATATATGATTTTGGGATATAGTACTAGTATTTTGTCGCTTTATAGGTTGTCGCAAATGTTTTTAACCAGTTGTATTTTTTTCGAGAATTAAGTTTTTCAGTGTAACAATATTGACTTATTTCTTGTTTGTGGTTTAGCGTCTTTTTTTAACAATATTTCAGTTCATGTATATAACGGTGGGCAGTACACGTAATAAGCGTTCTTGGAGTCTGTGCTAGTACCGACCTGTTCTTCGCAAGTTGCTGCCAACTTCTCTACACATGATGTGATGGAGGACGAAATGACTTCAGACACAATGTTTTTTATCGCGTAGTGCACTCATGCATTTCGCACGAGAATCGAGCTCACTGCATCGTAATCCTCCCTGCATTCTATGAGAATATTAAAGAACAAAATCAACCATATCATCAACTGTCATAAACATGGATAGTACGAGGTTCCTGCAAAATGTTATGTTATTGGGGCCGTATTTCTTAAGTGTTACGTTTTATCAAAATTATTTTTATTAGAAACATTCAAGGTATTCCCCCGAAACACATTTTTGTAATTTTTTACCAAATCTCGAAAAGCACATAAATAGTCTTCTTTTGGTATCTGTTTGAGATACTGATAAATGGCGCTGTCAAGAGAACTTCTGGACGTATATTTCTTTCCAGAAAGCATTTTCTTAAGCCTTGGAAATAACAAAAGGTCACAGAGACTCAGGTCAAGTGCATAATGCCGATGGTTTACAACTATCGCCCTATCAGAGGCAAAAAAAAAGACTTAACAACATCGCACTTGTGAGAGGAGGCGTTGTCGTGTATAAGATAGACTACGGATCATCCTTTTCTTGGACATTTCCTATTGTAAAACGTTTCACTTTCCTCAGTACAGAGTTCTTGTAGAATCGTCCATTGACTGTGTGGCCAGATGGGCAAGTCACTTAAACAACTGAAATAGAAGAAAATTGCGTAAAACATCTTTTTCGAACTTATGGTTCACTTGGCAATACCGGTATAGGGGCTTTTTATCTTTTCGCTTCCATCGCCCTTCTCTGTGGCTCAAACATGTGCAACCAGGTTTCGTCACCTGTTAGCAAGTTAGAAATAACCCGAATATCGCAGTCTTTGTATATTTTCAAAAGTTCCCGGGCACATTTAAGGCATTGTTTCTTTTGCTCCACCGTGAGCAAATGAGGTACCCAGTTAGCGCAAACCTTTCTCAGGTCTAAACCCTTTTTCATAAGTGTTTGCCTACTGCCTTCTGATATGCCAGTACAACTGTCTACATTTTCCACTGACAATCGCACATCCTGTTAGACCAAAGCTTTTACAGCAGCAATGTTTGCTTTGGTAACAAAGGTTTTAGACCTACCAGAACGGGTGTCATCTTCGACAGATAATTTCCCAGCTTTAAAAGCTTTAAACCACCTAAAATCGAAGCGCATGGAATTAACCTGAGGTCAGTATATACCACACAATTCATCAAATATCTGCTTTGAGTCTGTATCAAGCCTAATGCGGCATTTAATATAGTTACGAATTTCAATCTTTTCGTCCATTTTACAATGTGAAAAGTAAACTGGTCAGTGCATATGACTGCATGTATTTCTCTTTGAAATAACTGAGTCGTCTGAACAGCAATTTGCACGAAATAAACGGATATCGTTAGCATTTGGACACACTATTCAAGTGCAATAAAGCTAAGGAAACCCATTAGTGACAGACATTTTTGCAGGACCCTCGTATTACTAACATATCATTTTACTATATTCACAGACAAAACGAAGCTATTGTTCTGAAGTTAATGCACGATGCTCAACGAATACTTGGGAGATTTTCTCTATTTAATGATCCATGCAGTAAATGTACGATGCTCAACTATTACTTGTTCCATTTACTTTATATAACAATGTATTTCTAGATGCACGATACTCAACAAATACTTGTTATATTAGCTCTATACATGTATAACTATGTATTTCTAAATGCACAATGCTCAATAAATACTTGTTCTTTTACTCTATATTACGATGTATTTCTAATCCATGATGCTCAGAAAAAAAAATGTTATATTAGCTTTATATAACGATGTATTTCTAAATGCACGATGCTTAACAAAAATGTGTTCTATTTACTTCATATGTAATTGTTTTCAAAATGCACGATGCTCAACAAATACTTATTATATTTTCCCTAAATAACGATGCATTTCTAAATACACGATGCTCAAGAGATACTTGTTCTTTTACTCTATATTACGAAGTATTTCTAAATGCACGATGCTCAACAAATACGTGTTCTATTTACTCTATATAACGATGTTTCTAAATGCACGATGCTCAACAAATACTTGTTCTATTTACTCTCTATAACGATGTATTTCTGTATGCAATATGATCAACAAATACTTATTCCATTTACTCCATATAACTATGTATTTCTTAATGCACAATGCTCACTATATACTTGTTCTTTTACTCTATATAACGATGTTTTCTAAATGCACGAGTGCTCAACAAATACTTGTTCTCTTTACTCTGTATAACGATGTATTTCTAAGTGCTCGATGCTTAACAAATACTTGTTCCATGTACTCTATATTACGATGTATTTCAAATTGTACGATGCTAACTAACAATTAATGTATAACGATTTATCTATGAAATATCGAACACTGCTAAATTATACTTCAATGCTATTATTATCCCCCGCCGATGAAATCGGGAGTGGGTATTGAAATGGCGTTGTCCGTCCGTCACGTCCGTCCATGCGTCCGTCCGCAGCCATTACTCAGTAACTAGCAGGTAGAATTTCATAAAACTTGAAATAAACATGAACCAACATACTGCGATGATGCCCGTCAAGTTTGTTTTTTCTGATAGGAATTAGATTATAGTTCTACCATTTTAGATGCGAGTCACCGACCAGATCGGTCAGTTAGGTCACTCTCAGATACCCCAAATTTCAAACCCTCCCCAAAAGATACTTCTACTCCCAAAACAAAGGTCAAAAAACCCTCCAAAGTCAAACATGACAAAAGCGAGAGGATAACCATTCTTAATATTAACTGTAGGTCCATAAAAAATAAAATCCCAGATCTCCATCAATTAATACAACAGGTCAAACCAGATATCATCTCTTGTACGGAAACCTGGTTGAAACCAGATATCCAAACCTCTGAAATCTTCCCCAAGGACCTAAACTTCCAGGTTTTCAGGGATGATAGAACCTCAGGCCAGGGAGGAGGTGTCCTTACTGCAATCTCCAAACACCTCATTTCTCAAGAACAACCTGAACTGAAAACCAACTGCAACCTGTCCTGGGCGAAAATTACTATCAAAGGGGCCAAGGATATATACATTGGCACATACTATAAGCCCCACGAAAATGATGAGGACTCCCTCACAGAGTTATGGTCATCCCTTTCTAAAGTACCCCATGACAGTACAATTTGGTTACTCGGTGACTTCAATCTACCTGATATAGATTGGTCATCTGAGGCCCCCAAGTCCAAATGCAGATTCAAGGAAATGTATGAGGACTTCATTGATAGGATAAATTCCTTTAATCTACAGCAAATGGTCAAGATCCCAACCAGAAATGAGAATATTCTGGACCTGTTCCTCACTAACTTCCCTTCCCTAGTTCAATGTACTAAAACAATCCCTTGTCTAGGTAAATCTGACCACGACATTGTTTTCCATGAAATCAACATAAAGATAGGCCGTCCCCTCCAACCCAAAAGGTCAATAAAATGCTTTAACAAAGCAAATTGGGATGATTTCAAAAGGGACCTATCAGAGTTTGGAAAGAACTCCGCTGATTCTGACCACTCTGACCCCGCCTCAGATTGGAATCTGTTCAAAGATGAACTCAATCGACTTAGTTCTCTACACATTCCAACTAAAACTACTAAGACACGCTGCGACCTCCCATGGTTAACTCCCAAGATCCTTAGGCAAATCCGCAAGCGTGATAAAATGTACACTAAATTGAGGAAATCCAACCAATCCCCATGTAAAAGTAACACCTTCAAAGCCCTTAAATATAGCATCCAAAAACAGCTAAGGAACTCATACTGGTCTTACCTAGAATCAGTCATATTCATGGACGATTCACAACCAGGTAAAAATAAGAAATTCTATTCCTTCATAAAACATAAGAAAACAGAAAATTGTGGTGTAGCACCTCTTAAGCATGAGGGTCTAACATATACTGACCCTGCCACCAAGGCCAATATACTAAATAGGCAATTTGAGTCGGTCTTCTCAAAACCACAACCACTCAGTTTGAAACAACTCTGCAAAAAAGTTACTACAAACACTTCAGCACCCAACATGCCCATGATCTCCGTTACAGAAGAGGGTGTTGATAAACTCCTGCAGGGGCTCTCTCCAAACAAAGCCTCTGGCCCAGATGAACTCTCACCAAGAGTTCTAAAAGAGCTACACCACGAGATAGCGCCCATCCTTACAATTATATTTAGGTCATCCCTGGAAACTGGCTGTGTCCCGCCAGATTGGAGAAGTGCAGTTGTCGCCCCTGTTTATAAGAAAGGCCCGAAATCCAAGGCCAGTAACTACAGGCCAATATCTCTCACCTGCATAGCTTCCAAATTATTGGAACACATTCTAGTCTCCAACATCATGACACATTTTGACAATAATGACCTCTTAAGCCAGTACCAGCATGGCTTCAGATCTAAGCATAGCTGTGAATCACAACTGATCAGCTTTACACAAGAAGTTTACGACAACCTTGAGCAAGGTCAACAAACAGATGTAATAGTAATGGATTTTAGTAAAGCATTCGACAAGGTTGATCACAATAAATTGATATTTAAACTTAATGAGCTGGGTGTCCACCCTCTGGTATCACAGTGGATAAAGTCATTTCTGAAGGGTCGAACCCAAAGAGTAGTTGTAGACGGCTGCACTTCTGACACCCTGCCTGTCCTGTCCGGTGTCCCTCAGGGATCCGTCCTAGGGCCCTGTCCTTTCTGGCTTACATTAATGACCTACCAGATTCTATTAGAAGTAAGGCAAGACTGTTTGCAGATGATACCATAGTATACCTTACAGTCAAGTCCTCATCTGATGCCCAAACACTACAAAAAGATTTGTTACGCCCTTGAAAAGTGGGAACAGGACTGGTCAATGGAATTCAATCCAGACAAGTGTGAGGTGCTGAGAATTACTCGCAAACGAAACCCTGTCATGTTTCCTTACACCCTGCATGACAAGGAACTGAAATCTACCGATACCGCTAAATACTTAGGTGTTACACTAACTAAAGACTTAAACTGGTCTGAACATATTAATACTATTTCCTCTAAAGCAAACAACTCTCTTAAATTCATCAAAAGAAATGTTCAGACAACAAACAAAAAGGTCAAAGAGAAAGCCTATAACACCTATGTCCGTCCACAACTTGAGTATTGCTCATCCATCTGGCACCCCTGGCAAAAGTCCCTCTCATACAAAGTCGAAAAAGTGCAAAGATCAGCTGCACGGTTTATCTTTAACGACTATAACTATACAAGTAGTGTAACCCAGATGATTAACACCCTAAACTGGCAAACTTTAGAACAACGGCGCATACAATCTTGTCTCATCTATTTTTACAAAATCCGAACAAATCATGTATGCGTCGACCATAACCATCTAACTCCGACCAGAAACCTGAACTACCTAATTCCACAGTCCCGTACTCAATACCACATGAATTCCTTCTTCCCCCGTACAATCAGACTATGGAATGGCCTTCCCCAATATGTACAGTCCAGCCCCAGCCTCAACATATTTGCTGAGCGGCTGGTCACTGTACATCTGCAGTAACTTCCTTCACTATGTTTTTTAACTTAGCACCTGTAGTAATTTTTATTCTTTGCACCTAATGAGTTTTCTCATTTTTAACACTGCCCAGACAAGCGCCTTCCAGTCATAATCGTTAATGATTGTTGGAAGCCTTCCATCATGTAGATGTAGATGTAGGTCAATTTCCCTTAGAGTTATTACCCTTGATTTAATGAAAAATGTCCGTTCGCAGCCTTTTTCAGTAACTAGCAGGTAGAATTTCATAAAACACTTGAAATAAACATGAACCAACATTCTGCGATGATGTCCATCAAGTGTTTTTTGTTTTTTTTTTTTTTTTTGGTAGGCCAATTTCCCTTAGAGTTATTGCCCTTGATTTAATGAAAAATGTCCGGCCGCAGCCATTTTTCAGTAACTAGCAGGTAGAATTTCATAAAACTTGAAATAAACATGAACCAACATTCTACGATGATGCCCGTCAAGTTTTTTTTTTTTTTTTTTTTTGATTGGTCAATTTCCCTTAGTGTTATTGCCCTTGATTTAAGGATTCCATGGTGTAATGATTTCCCGCGCTTTTCAGTTACGATGATTACCGACATCGAAGAATTCGGCCAATGTCGGAAGTTTTCGACGTTTCCGGTGATTTCCGGTAGTTATCGAGTTTTGTGTATTTCTTTGTGATTTTTTTGACGTTTTATTTTCTAAATGCTAAACATTTATACGAATTGCTAAGAGAAACAAAATTTTACTACTAAAAGCTTTTTTATTCAAAAATTTATAAAATGTTTGTCGTCCTGTGACGTCACGCTTGGGGTATTTCCCAAAAATTGTTGCAATCGAAAGTAGAAAGGTATGGCCGACAAACGAGATTTTCGCGGAAGATTTGCTTCGGATAAGGGTAAAAGGCGCAGGAAACCCAAACTTATCGTTGACCATAACTATGCCAATGTTTTCCTGTGTGATGGAGACGATTGTAAAAGGAAAAAGTGTCCAAGTGCCTTGCATATGACTTTACCGCAAAAAGTAAACAAGAATGGTTGGAAAGTGGGTCGGAGGCTGAATGTACTGCTACTCCATCTAAAATCATGCCGAAAATGCATGCTTGGCCCAGTGCCACTTATGTACAACAACATCGTTGGTGAATTGCAAAAAGGTTTAGGCGGATATCTATATGTTGTGTGCCAAAACCCAGACTGCAGCCACATAAATCGAGTGCCATATGGGAAGACCCGCCATATAAAAAACAAGGGGATGCCATGCTTTGTTATAAACACGAAACTTGGAGCAGGTAAACATCATTTTTTTAACATCGTCTTTGATGAAATTGGCTTTATTTTTTTTTATTTATCAGGCATAGGCGGCTCTAGTCAAAGTAATTTGATGTTCAGATTGTTTTATATTTGTGACGGGCAATCTAAACGTCAAAAATTTGAAGGACCGAAATAATGGAAGTTATTTTAGTTAAATCACAGTACACAGTCATGTAAAGTTATGTGTTTATATGGCGTGTAAACACAAGCCACGGTAAATGTTGATCGTGTACAGTACATACAGAGGTTTAAATCATCAGAAAATTCGTAATTTTGGATATTATTTGATAATTTTAACATAGATTGATGAGAAATTGAATCCCCTTTCCATACATGTAAGTTATATTTTAATTTATGGCCAATTTGTGAAACCCCCTGTGTCGAAAATTCCTAAAAACACCAGAGAGGCTGGCTAGTTCTGGGTTGAATCTTTGAGATCTGCTACAATATGTAAAATAAGTATGTCTTTCATGTGAGCCGTGCCATGAGAAAACCAACAAAGTGGCTGCAAAGCCAACGTGGATCTGCGCAGTCAGGTCAGGATCCATGCTGTTTGCTTTCAAAACCTATTGCAGTTAGAGAAACCGATAGCGAACAGCATGGATTCTGACCAGACTGTCAGGATGCGCAGACTGGTCTGGGTCCATGCTGGTAGCAAAGCGACTATGTTTGTTTTCTCATAGCGCGGCTCATGTAATTCTGATGCTTTGATGTCATAAAAATCTGATGTTTAAACGTTACTTTAGAAGTTAGTGTCACGGTAAAGAACTTGAATATTAAAACGGAGAGAAAGTGTGCAGGCGGCCGGGTAGCTCAGTCGGTAGAGCATCGGAACGGTATTCCGAGGCCCCGGGTTCGAGTCACGGTCTGGCTGCACATTTTACTCACCCTGTGACATTAGGCTGATCTGAATCTAAATTGCTTATAATGGCTGATTGTTTTTCTTTTCTTTTTTATGGGTAAAATAAACTTGCTCTATTGTTTTCAGCTATGATTGACAGTTTGGGTGGTGCAGAGAAAGTGAACAATCTCCTAGCAGTCCTGAATTTGAAGGCGATTCATCCGAAGAACTTGAAACTAATGGTGCTGGTGAGGCTATTCAGGAGGTGTCCAGAGAATCCTGCAAAAATGCTGCAAAATAAGCTTTTGAAAAAGAAATGAGGTATGTCTTATTTGTTATAAATATGCAAAAATTGTATATCCAAAAATCAACTTGTACTTCTAGGTAAGATGTTCGTCAGGTTGAATTACTGAACATATTTTGTTCTTTTTATCAGTTTTCTATATCATATAGTCAGGTACTTTTATGTACATGTATATTACAGTGATATTGCCCAGCAAGAGACTGAGCAAGCACATGAGCAAATGGTAGGAGAGATTGATGACCTAGGAGTGTGTCCTCTCCCTGGAGAATCTCCATCACTTCAGTATGTAAAATAATTCATTACCAGTTTTGATGCAAGGGCAGATCTAGTTTTTATGTGAGGCTGAGGTTCTGATCCCTGGCTTGATTCGCCCATAAAGATTTTTGTCGTTAAAACTAAAAAAAATCAATTATATCAGTATATGAGCCGCTCCATGAGAAAACCAACAAAATGGCTTTGTGATCAGCATGGATCCAGACCAGCCTGCGCAGTCTGGTCAGGATCCATGCTATTCACTTTCAAAGTCTATTGCAATTAGAGAAACTGTTAGGAAACAGCATGGATCCTGACTAGACTGCGTGGACGCAAAGCCACTATGTTGGTTTCTCATGGCGTGGCTTATATCATTAATTGTGATGTGACAATTTTGGTACTTTTTTAAAGATTTTTGATTATCGTTTGAGAATACTTCTACTTCCACTTTATTATATTATGAATATTCAAATTACAGACTTAGACTTCAAGCAAGGCCGGTAATTGAATGTGAAACAGATTCCGACGTTGAGAAAGATTCTGTACGGATTATATGTCTGACATCAATATTTAGGGACTATTTTGCTTGATGTAGCTCATATATGTAACGGATTACATGTCTGACATCAATATTTAGGGACTATTTTATCATTCTTACAGGGATTGGTCATATGGAGGCAATTGATATAGAACGCATACCTGACGCTATTGCCCGTGGCAACTTCAAACCAGTCGTCATAGATGGAGAGCCAACCATCATAACATTTGATTTAGAAACAACAGGACTTAGTAAGTTATTTTACCTTTAAAATATTACAATGAGATTTTATCTACTACTTTCCATAACAACCTTTATTTGTCAGCAGAGAATGTTTGACTACAATGCATGCAGATGGGTGTCCTGTATAAATGGTCACTTTCCAGTCCAGCAGTAGAATATCCCTCAGTTGCTTAGGGAACATTATGTATCCTTATTAGACTGGTCAAAATTATTGTAATGTTTGTTTCATTTGTCATTAATGAGCCATGTCATAAGAAAACCAATATAGTGCATTTGCAACCAGCATTGATCCAGACTGACAAGAAGAAAAAAAGAATTGTTATTTGTAAGAAAGTTATTACTATATTTCTTAAGAAGGCATTGAAAGTATATGAGCCGCGCCATGAGAAAACCAACATAGTACATTTGCCACCAGCTTGGATCCGTACCAGCCTGAGCATCCACGCAGTCTAGTCAGGATCCATGCTGTTCGCTTTCAAAGCCTATATCAGTTAGAGAAACTG
The DNA here is from genome assembly GCF_021730395.1 of Mercenaria mercenaria. Taxonomy (NCBI): domain Eukaryota; kingdom Metazoa; phylum Mollusca; class Bivalvia; order Venerida; family Veneridae; genus Mercenaria; species Mercenaria mercenaria. The sequence continues at coordinate 18,148,768 of NC_069361.1, read as the reverse complement.
TTGATTCTGACCAGACTGCGCTGATGCTCAGGCTTCTCTTGATCCATGCTGGTCACAAACCTATTAGGTTGCTTTTCTCATGGCGCGGCTCAAAATTTTCTCATTGATTGTCATTTCAGTTGTGCACAGAGTGATGCCGGACATAACACAGATAGCTGCAAGTGACCAGTCGGGAAAGACATTCAATGTCTATGTCAACTCAATCCAGCCGATAAATCCGGAAGCAACGACAGTGACTGGAATTTCATTTGTGAATGGAGAAATGAAAGTTCGAGGACAGATAGTTCAATCTGTACATGTGAAGGATGCTGTTAGCCAATTCTTGTCATGGTTGGAGCAGTTTAAAAATGTTGTTTTATGTGCCCATAACGGAAGAAGGTTCGACTTTCTGATCCTAGTTGAACTGCTTGAGAAACTTCATCTTAGTGAAAAGTTTAGTGAAATAGTTCCTGCTTTGTTGGACACAATGAGCATATTCAGGAAACAATATCCTAAAAGTTCACTGAAACAAGAAGATCTTGTCAAAACTCATTTAGGAATTACATATGATGCCCACAATGCTGTTGGTGATGTTATTAGTCTGGGCAAGCTTATCTCATATATGAATATTGACAAAAAAGAACTTATCAAAAACACCTTTTCAGTATCTGCAGTTTATAACAATTTACAATTCAATAATGCAAAAGCTAAGAATATCCAATCTCTTGAAGTCTTGATTTACTCAGGAGTGTGTAAAAGACCCACCGCAGAAAATGTGGCCGGGTCAGGTTTGAACCTCGGATACCTTCGGCTTATCCATAAACGTCGAGGCGAGGACGGACTACGTGAAGTTTTTACTTCACTCAACAATGAAGGACTTCCAAGAGTAACCAATTCTAAAAAAGTACTGGAAGACTTTATACCAAAATTGATAAACTATTTACTGAAGTAACATGTATAAATTAGAAAAGTACTGAAAGTTTGTAGCAAAATACAGCGAACCGAAGAAAATCTGAAAATTAGGGTACACATTTTCTAACTTTTATTTCTTTACTTACAGACGGTAAATTATTTTCAAATTGTGTTGTTGTATTCATTTGAATATATAGATAACATCTATGTATAGTTTAGTGATGGCATTACTTACATTATTAAAAAAAAAATATGTTTTTGTGTGAGGACATGCTATTTTTTCCAAATATTTTAAGGATTTTTTGTATGTCAGAGTTCAACTTTTCTTACAAAAATTAGATTTTATTGAATAAAATAACACCATAATAGTTTTGTTTTAATTGAGAAACTATTTTCAGGATGTATTAATGCCTTAATTGCATAGAAATATTTGAAAAGTAAAAAAATCATGATTTTTTTAATTTTGCTTATTTCTCATTTGGGTCCATTCCCGAGAAGCTCAAGTTTTGACATCAAATAAGCTAAATTTGAAAAAATCTGCGGTAAAAAGTTGGTAAAATGTGTATTTTAGTTGTTGAATGCTGAAATATCACAAATATCACAGATTTGGAGAATTTCATAAAAGTACCTATTACGGGATGTCATCCTTAATGAAAAATGTCCGTCCGGCAGCCATTTCTCAGTAACTAGAAGGTAGAATATCATAAAACTTGTAATAAACGAGAACCAACATACTGCAATGATGCCCTTTAATTTTATTTGTTTGGATTGGTCAATTTACCTTAGAGTTATTGCCCTTTAATTATTTAAAAATCCACATATTTGTACATAACAAACCAACCAAATGGTAGAATTTCATTAAACTTCTTTCATTCTTTTCCATGAACATTTATTATAAACATGTGAAATTGTGTACCCACACCTGGTCACCACCTTGCCTTGGTCACACCCCCTCCCCCTCCCCCCCCCCCCCCCCCCCCCCAAAAAAAAATAAGTTTTTTCATTCCTTTTTTTAATTTCTTTTCCAAACTTTCTATGAATATTTATCAGCTTGCAATGTTGTACCGTACTCCCACCTCACTCCTCCACCTGTCATGTCTACCACCCCGATCATGCATCCCCCACCCATTTTCTTTTTCTTTTTAATTTTCCATCAATATTTAAAATCAACACGTGAAGTTTTATACCCTCACCTGGTCACTCCCGCTGCCCACCACCACCACCACCAAAAAAGCATTCATTTTCTGTTCAATTGATTTTGACCAATGAAATTATTTGCTTCTTAGTAACAACTTTTTGCCGCATATATTTTTTGCCATTCGTCACCACAAACCCTTTGGGCGGGGGATACCAATTCATCGAATTTGCTTGTTATGACTTTATGTTCACTATAACTATGTTATTGTTATTCTGTATTTCGTTGTACTTATTGTATGTGTGTGTGTTTTACAGGTATTCAATGTTGCATTATTGGCTTGGAGCTACGGCTCCAAGCCTATGTATTGTTTTCGGTTTTTTTGGCACCCAAGTGTGTGTTAGTATGATACGAAAAGCCGGGAAGTTGCCGCAAACCGAGATCAATATGTTACGAATTCAGTGATTGGTTGCAGCAACAAGTGACCTGTGACGTAAGCTGCGCAATGCGGAAATATTGGAAGTTTTCCGATTGCAGTTGCTCTTTTGTTTGTCTATTATTAAAATGGGGGTGTACAGCAATGTGAATATAACTATAAAACGTAAGTCTGTACGATAAACTGACAACTTCTCAATTTTGACGTTTACATAATTCATGATTGAGTTTACATTTATCCATTGTAGTAATTGTTAAACAGATTATACGGGCAGTTGTGAAATTTGTTAGAGAACACCCCCCTGAAAGGATGTAACCTGCCAAAAGGGCTATTATGGTTGGTTCGATTATTGTTTTAGGGGTGTTATTAAAACAAGTTAAGGAAGTAGTGTAAAGTATATTAAACCATTTTTTTCACAATACCACCGTATTTTGTATATCAGTGTTTATATTTCTGTTTCCGTATTGTAATTACTGGTGAATGCCACGGCAAATCTGGGTTGTTTTTCGTACGTGCACCCTTTTGTAAGGAATAGACCTACCCTTAGAAAAAATTGAGTAGGACAGTCGGACGGTTCATAGACCATAACCTTTCAGCCTGGTAACTATAGAACCATTTAACCAAACTTCCTAGGATAATTGGTCTCATTGAGTAGAGAACCCCTATTTTTGCGGTCACTGGGTCGAAGTCACAGGGGCCTAGTAAAGGAAATTGGTTTCCGCCCAATAACTAGAACGCTTTGCGCTAGAGTCTTAAAATTTTATATGGAGGTTGGACACCAGTAGTTCAAAACCCAAAACGCCAAGAATTGTTCAATACCCTTGCCTCTAAAGTTAAGACTGGCGTTCCCATGGGAACAGCAGTAGAAAATCGCAATCATGTTTTGCATAGAATCTTATGTAATGACTCCTACCCCCACTTGTCCAGTTATGTAGACTATGCCAAAACCAGCCACGCCTTTCCTTTTTAAAAGGAAACTTTATTTTCATTGATATTGCTCGTTATCTGTATGTTTGTGATTATTTATTATTATTGTAAAACTTGTCGTCCATATTCTATTATTGGATGTAGATTCAAATGTCCCTTTGTGTAACAAGGCTTTTTATTGGCTCGCCATAATTGAAAATAGACCACGTGTATTTCGAATGCCGAGGCCACAGGAAATATGTGGTGGCTGGGTTCTGACAGATTCGTCCTGTTCGTTATAATGCACCGGCCAATGCAAAAGAACAATCGGGGGTGTCAAAAACTATACAAAACTAATGAAAAATATCGTCCTCGCCATTTAAAAATTTCTAATATGTTGTTAATAGTAATTTTGTTAACTTGGCAATAACGAGAAACCGCTAAAAGATTTATACAAAGAAAACTGGGCGATAGAACAACACAATGGCAAACGAGTAACTGTATTTTCTGCGGGGGTTAAGATACACTAAATTTTAAAACTTAATGTTAAGTGGCAGGGGTCAGTTTCATATTTAAAATAAAATAGGTAGATATTCTTTAAAGGCATTTATATTCAACTAGTTATTTATAGTGTTTATAAGACTAAGGATTCCTGCATTCGAGTAATTCTTGTGTTAAAATAAATAGATGCTTGAATCGATTTTCCTAGCTCCGTGTAGACGGCCGGGTCTAAAGTCTTACCTAAGGCAACCGAAGTCACACAAAATAAAAACGGTCATCAATCCATCCAGATTCAACTCAAATCATGAAAAATGCGGAAAAAGTAAACGGTTATGAGACACTTTTCTTCGAGCCAACATTTTGTCTGGTCACATGCTTAGAAAATATACATATATTTCAGGTCAGTCATTTGCAGATAATGCGGTACGGGTTGTGCAAGATGTGCATTTTGGGCCATGTTTGCCTCAAAATTTAGTGTCCTGAAACCGGAGTGTTACTCGCTTTTATCATAGAAACAACGGAATCGGCAGGCTGAAAATATCACATGATGAAGTTCTGAATATAAACAAAACATCCGCTCAACACTACAATTTTCTCAAAATTGGATTTTTAATTAATTTTTACGCACTGGTATTAACGTAGTTTCGTGGAATTTTCATGTTTACTGTCCCTTGCCCCCATAATCTTCGTTACAGATATTTGACATAATGTAATCGCATTTATAAGGATTTTTTGATAGGATAGTAAATGACTGTTGAGTAAAGGTACAGTATTCTTCAAAACCTCAAGTACATACCAGTAATGTGACTACAAATGATGGAAAGAATCTTTTCTGATACTTAAAAACGGTAATCCTTCAATTTTCCATAATTTCTCTGAGAGAAAATTTATATTCATGAAATCTTCCGCTGATCTGTTTGTAGCTCTAAAATATTCATAGAATATGCAAATAAAACAATGACAGAACAAAATGCCGATTTATCGTTTGAGTGTCCGACTTAAAACGTCGATGAATACGAGCCTTGGTTGAATAAAATCCGTGCATAAAACCTTCTGTTGAAACGATATCTATCCGTTGCAGCCCTCAGCTGCCTGTTTACATTTCTTTCAAATGTGATATCTCTTATCTTTCGAATTCCGGATTCAGTTCTCAATCTACAACTAGTCTACAACTAAAGGTAGTCATCGCTATGTTTCAGACAAGTGTTCGCTATCATACATTCATACGACGAATAAAGTTAGCTATAAAGAGACTGATATTTTACACGTGCAGGCCTCCAAGTTGCGTGAAAATTTAGATTAGACTGTGTGTTTGTACACGGTTACAAAGGTGTTGTAAGAAGTACATGTAGATATTTAATGTGTAAGTATATGTGTGCACAATGTTTGACAGACACTTAGAATAGAAATTCTTTACTACCGCACTGATGTTATCTCTGATATATAATTAATCTATCAGCCCTTCTTGTAAATCGCAAACGAAAACTTTTTTTTTTGGGGGGGGGGGTAGGGGGGGGGTCATTTTTTATTTTAAACTTACATATCAGTTTCTCAGCCCGTTATGGTTTTATTTTAAATTTGGACCACTACATCTGTATTTACTTATTTTCATTAGTATATGAATCATAAGTTTTATTTCACTTAACTAATTGAAAGGAGTAAGTAAGGGTAGATAAAGATAAGCAATAATCTACGAGTTCCTCAAAAGACAACAACTGTACCAAAATCCTCTGGTCATTTTGACATTTAGTTTTGTATATAGAAATGCACGACCATCATAGAATTAGTGAGTAAATTCTACTTTTGACAATATATTCTAAATCAAAGTGCTATGCGATCATTTACTTTAGCGTGCTTTAATGTTGTTAAGAAAACGTTTATCTGTTTCATAAGAAATATTGACTATATCCTCGTATCGGAAAAAACAAAGTCCGTCATTTTTGCCACATGTATACCTTAATTTACTTTCTAGCTTAAGAATAGTTCAACGCACTGGCAGTATTTGAGTCCACATTTGTTTTGTACGGAAATATCCCATATATTGTAGGAATGCTTTACAAAGATGTCGCATGTATTATAAGAACGGGTTTTCGAAATTGTCGGAACGGTTTTACGAAACGTAAGTATATATTGTTGGAACTGTTTTACGAAACATTCGTAGTCTATATATTGTAGAAGGGTTTTATGAAATGTTGCATATATCATAGGAATGGTTATACGAAACTGTCGCATATATTGTAGGAAGGTTTTACGAAACGGTCGCATCACGTGTAAATCTGTGAAATTAAAATGCGTTATACCTTAATCTGAAAACAAATTTGTCGGATGGAGAATTTGGATAATACGATATTAAAGAAACAATATTGAAATTGTGTTCATACATGTTATATAAACAGACTATCAGAATAGGTACCTTTACCGGAGAAGGGTGATTCACCAGGAGTTTGAATTGTGTCAGGCAGTGTTTCTCTGAGAGCTAGCTGGTAAACAGCGGTAAGGCACTTATTTTTATTTGCTTGATATATTTTTGAAAACCAAAACTTCTGTTAACATTATAATTGGCTTTTATTATACAATTGTTGTAACTGTAATAACTAGCTTGGGGTGGGGAAAGCAATTAAATTCAATCGACAAAAAAAAAATAAAAAAATAAAAAACGTATGTGTTTATTCAAAGTTTGGTTAAGCAAACATTTGTTTATTCTTTTATTATTGAATAATAAAATCGTCTTAAGGATATGATTATTGGATGAAGAAAACTAAGTGATGTGGGAAGATCTTAACTATAATTCTTTATTTTAGATCCAGATGGCTAAAGAGTTTCTCATTAATAAATGGAGGCTATGGTTTCGGGTTTTGGATGTAAAAGGCACAGGGCAATTTTCCAGAGAAGACGAAGCACAAGACGAGTAAATATATATGACTAAATTATATTTTTCATCTTTTCTTGTTCCTTGCATTATATTACACCTTGTTTCTGCATAATTCATGTGTATAGGTAGATCTAATAATGTAATTTAATTTTTCATATGAAAAACATTGGTCATTGATTAAAATATGTAAATACATTTGTTTGCTTTTTACACTGCTCATGAGGAATTTTTAGAAGCACTGGATGTTCGACGTCCGTTTGTCGTCCGCAACCTGCTTCTAACAATGTCTAATCATGTAGCGGTAGATGAAATTTCACCAGACTTGGCTAAACAGTAAAAACCTTTTCTCCGCAAGTAACTGCAAACTTCCCCTCATGAATCATAGGTGGAGAACGAATGATGTCAGACACATTGTCTTTTATCATATCGTCACGGTGAACATACGCCACGCCCGGGGATCGAACTCGTGACCCTGAGATCCGTAGATCTGCGCTCTTCGTATTGAGCTTAGCTAAAATTATAATTGAGTCTGTTAATAATATTAGGTTATTTAACATTGTTCTGTACAATACGGAAATATAGCGGTTCGTCCAATATGGTTTTCTCAGCTGGGTACTCGTCCAAATATATCTCGTATTGTACAGTACAATGGTAAATAACCTTTTTTATTCTCTATCTATTTTATCTAAGTTTAAACTGAAAATGTTTCACTGAATATTGTATTCCTGCCTTTTCTCTATTTTCCCAGCTTGGTGTGAGTGCAAATATATGTTATACAAAACAATGTTAGGCCTTGAATAAACTTTTTATGCTATATTTATTTCCCTTCATACGTAATACATGTATACGTAATTCATTGAATGTTATTTTTCTGCGTATCAGTATTAAATAAATTATATGGACAGTTGCAACCACTGGTACCAGAACAGAAAGAAAACGCCTCTGTACATGTTATACCTTACCCTTAGGTATTCTATAAGAACCATGGTCATGAACGGGAAAATATACTAACCCGTTTCAATCGCGCATTTCATACCTAAAACACGCAGTTCGGTAAATGTGTGCTATGGATATCAAACAAGTGGTAATTTATCTTCCACTGTGTACCGGTCACATTTCTTCAGTACATTTTATCTTAGAAAAACAACGCGTAGTTTATAGTTATTTCAACGTTACACAAAAAACTTGCTTGAACTTCCCTGGTGAAGTTCCGTTCTAGATTACAAAACCATTCTGACTGGCTGCTGTGAAAATGTATGTCAATCGTCATTTTACCACACGTGTTTGCTAAAATGTGAAAATGCAGCATAAATGTGTAAAATCTATAAAGTAAACAGAACAGATGCATTCATCATTTCGAGTTTTAGTGTAAAGTTGTGATTTTTTTTTAAATTCTGTTTTTGTTTGTTTACATATCGCCAAACATGTGCACACTGCCGTGACCTCTAGACCGGATGTTCATTTGGGAAGGTCAAGCAAGCTTTTTCTGTAACGTTGACGAAAGCATAAAATATGTTGATAATCTCAGCAATATGGAATATTGAGACAATGTGACTGGTGCACGATAGAAGATAAATTATCGCTTGTTCATTATACTAGGTACCCATTCAGCGAACTGCGCGTTTAAGTTGAGAAATGTTCGATTGAAACGGGTTAGTATATTTTCCCGTTCATGACCATGGTTCTTATAGAATACCTAGGGGAAGGGTATAACATGTACAGAGGCATTTTCTTTCTGGTCTGGCGCCAGTGGGTGCAACCTCCCTACAATAGCCATTTGGCGATTTTGGTGGTTATAATACTTGGCTGAGATATTAATATGCCAACAAACATTGTCAGCAAGTTTGGTGAAGATCGGATGAAAACTGTTCGACTTAAGAGAGCAGACAAGCCTAAATTCCCCGTTTTCCCGAGTAATTCAAGGACCATAATCCAAGAGTGCCAGGTAGAATTTGGCTGGTTATCGAAATTTGTCGAGATGTTATGCCCACAAACATTGTCAGCAAGTTTGGTGAAGATCCGATGAAAACTGAAATAGAGAGCGGACATATTTTGGATGCCGACCGCCCGTCCGCTGCCATTCATAATCTTCTCCATTTTGTTTCTTAGCCGTTAAGTCAAACTTCTGAGGTAGCTATTCAGACAGTCAGGGCTGATCTCTTCCAATTTCTTAGTTTCGTCCGGAACGGCTTCTTTTAGCCACTTTTCAAATATTCCAACATCAGATGATGTTTTTAGCTCACCTGTCACAAAGTGACAAGGTGAGCTTTTGTGATCGCGCGGCGTCCGTCGTCCGTGCGTCCGTGCGTAAACTTTTGCTTGTGACCACTCCAGAGGTCACATTTTCATGGGATCTTTATGAAAGTTGGTCAGAATGTTCATCTTGATGATATCTAGGTCAGTTCGAAACTGGGTCATGTTCGGTCCAAAACTAGGTCAGTAGGTCTAAAAATAGAAAATCCTTGTGACCTCCCTGGAGGCCATATTTTTCAATGGAACTTCATGAAAATTGGTCAGAATGTTCAACTTGATAATATCTAGGTCAGGTTTGAAACTGGGTCGCGTGCGTTCAAAAACTAGGCCAGAAGATCTAAAAATAGAGAAACCTTGTGACATCTCTAGAGGCCATACTTTTCAATGGAATTTCATGAAAATTGGTCGGAATATTCACCTTGACAATATCTAGTTCAAGTTCGAAACTGGGTCACGTGCCATCAAAAACAAAGTCATTGGGTCAAATAATAGAAAAACCTTGTGACCTCTCTAGAGGCGATATTTATCATGGGATCTGTATAAAGTTGGTCAGAATATTCATCTTGATGATATCTAGGTCAAGTTCGAAACTGGACCAACTGCGGTCAAAAACTAGGTCAGTAGGTCTAAACATAGAAAAAGCTTGTGACCTCTCGAGTCCAAACTTTTCAATAGATCTTCATGAAAACTGGTCAGAATGTTCATTTTGACGATTTATAGTTCAGGTATGAAACTGGATTACATGCCGTCAAAAACTAGGTCAGTAGGTCAAATAATAGTAAAACCTTGTGAGTTCTCTAGAGGCGATATTTTCCACAGGATCTGTATGAAAGTTGGTCAGAATATTCATCTTGATGATATCTAGGTCAAGTTCAAAACTGGGTCAACTGCGGTCAAAAACTAGGTCAGTAGGTCTACGTCGTCCGTGTGTCCGTGCGTAAGCGTTTGTGACCACGCTAGAGGTCACATTTTTCATGGGATCTTTATTAAAATTGGTTAGAATGTTCATCTTGGTGATGTCTAGGTCAAGTTCGAACTGGGTCATGTGCGGTCAAAAACTAGGTCAGTAGGTCTAAAAATAGAAAAAGCTCGTGACCTCAGGAGTCCAAACTTTTCAATAGATCTTCATGAAAACTGGTCAGAATGTTCATTTTGACGATTTCTAGTTCAGGTATGAAACTGGATTACATGCCATCAAAAACTAGGTCAGTAGGTCAAATAATAGAAAAACCTTGTGACCTCTCTAGAGGCGATATTTTCCACAGAATCTGTATGAAAGTTGGTCAGAATATTTATCTTGATGATATCTAGGTCAAGTTCGAAACTGGGTCAACTGCGGTCGAAAACTAGGTCAGTAGGTCTACGTCGTCCGTGTGTCCGTGCGTAAGCGTTTGTGACCACGCTAGAGGTCACATTTTTCATGGGATCTTTATGAAGGTTGGTCAGAATGTTCATTTTGGTGATATCTAGGTCAAGTTCGAACTGGGTCATGTGCGGTCCAAAACTAGGTCAGTAGGTCTTAAAATAGAAAATCCTTGTGACCTCCATAGAGGCCATATTTTTCAGTGGATCTTCATGAAAAATGGTCAGAATGTTCACCTTGATGATATCTAGGTCAAGTTCGAAACTTGGTCACGTGCGGTCTAAAAATAGTGAAACTACTTGGTGGTTTTTCAATGAAACTTAGCCACAATGAACTGGGTTGCGTGTGGACAGGTGAGCGATTCAGGACTAGCATGGTCCTCTTGTTTTACTCTATTTTTAGGTTTTTGATTGTTAACGAACGTGTTAATATCTGAATCAGATAGCAATCATCCTTTTGTGTGTTGTAAACAAAAAAGAAAGCGACAATTAAATCCTGATTTCAAGACGCATAATCAACTCTGCACATAGAGCGCCTACTTCATCCGATTTACATTCGGAACATTTTCACGCGTTTCGGGCTTTATCGTATGTTTAACATGGGACTGTTGAACCGTCCAAATACAGAAAATACACACGTGCGTCTAAATACAGAAAAAAACAGGATTTTTTTTTGTACGCACGTGCGTCCAAATACCGTAATATATTGTATAGTCACGTGTTGCAAATGAACGTTCGCGATTGGATAGATAAAATAGATATAGAATAAGAGGTACTAAACAGTATAAAAAAAACCCTTAAGACCCAAAGTTTGCTTAAGGAAGTAATATACCATAACATTTGAATGTCCAGTCGAAAACAAAACTTGAGAATTTACAACATTTACAATAAACTAATTTGTCCATATTTTAGTAGCAAATAGTGATATCACGAATTAATGTTACTATAGAAACGAACCATGCGACCTATATATTTAATTTTGAAATTAAAAACTTTGACATTGGTCTATGTATGGAGCATATACATTTCAAAACTGTCCTTGAGAATGAAAATTGCAAGCACACATGATTTTTCCATAAAGAAGTCGGACACGGAGTAATGCTGCAAGACTTAGTATCTTAAACTTTGATATTTTTAAACAAATGAAAATATATCAAATATATTACTTACTCAATAAAATGTTTTGAAGCCATGAAACGGGAACGATGAATTTATTTTATGTTTTGTATTTCAGGAAAACAGTACGATTTAAAAAAATTATAAGATATTTTAAACGTCCCTGTTGTCATTGCTGATTGTTACTATTAGCTAAATAAGGTATAATGTTTATGTTCATATGTACTAACCCCAATATTTCGTATAGGTCATGAAGAAAGTGGCACTGAAGCCGTCGAAATAACGCATGAGAGAAAATGCAATACCATGGATACACGGCATATATAGATCTTAGCTTATTAGAAAGCAAATGCTTGCACTTATAAATTCACCAACCGCGCGTATTTTTTTACGGGTAAGAGTGATACAAAAATAAGCTGATATTATTAGTTACACTGCCTGTTGTGACAGGATAGGAATAAACTCTGTCGAGGAAATCCATATGATACGGATTTTCGAGACAGCGTACATTCCGTATCCTGTCACCAACAATCTGTGTAACGATTTTATCTTGCCGACTACTCTTCACGAGCCTAAATAAAGTAGAATGAAAACGGCAAGAAAACACTAAACTTACTTTCAGAAACGATATCTATCGCTGGAGCTAATTAATAATCTGACTTGATTCAAGTACGCCAGCGACGCGGCAGCCATTTTGTTTGAATCAAAAATTCATAAATGAATTGTACTTGCAGGATATGGAATATATCCTGTCTTATATCCTGTCTCCACGTTGCGTCTATTGACCATCAGAAATACAAGAAATTGCAGTAGACAAGATAAATATCCGTATTCTTCTTCTTTTTTCAATATGAAATGCCTGTAGAGGGTCATGTTTTTCATATATGTACAAAAAATAATTGAAGGGATAGAGACAAACAAACATGAGATTTTAGCAGCTTACATATTTATTTACACAATGTTTAATAAATTGATGCTGATCAAACATTTGAATAGGTATACTACGTCCTTAACCAGATTAACATTGAATATATTCCATGATTCTGAAGGTCCAGACACGTGTAAGACTTCATTATTGAATGTTTTTCAGGGAAAGATATGCCCATCTTAGTCACTTGAATCCAGAGCAAAAAGCGGAGGTGGTCGAAGCCTTGCGAAGGTTGACGGATGAATATTACTTCCGAGGCAAACAAGGTCCGATATCTGAACAAGATTTTGTCGACATGAACAACGAAGATTTCAAAGCCGACAAAGGAAAATTTGAAGAACGTATGAAGAAGTGTTTCGAAACAGAGTATAAGATCTTTGATACGAATGGCGACGGAATGATAACCAAGGATGCGTTTCAAAAGGCGTACTTAGGATGTGGGCATGATAATCTTGAGCGTATCAACAAATTCTTCCAGTCCTATAATCCCGTTGACGACAAGGTTCCAGTCAAAACCATTGCTGATTCGTGGGTCCTTTTTACAACAAATGAGGATAGCTCTGTGAAGGATGTAGTCAGAGAGGCGTTGGAGGCCGGTCTTTAAATTCCTACAGTTTTATGTAAAATAGTCTGCATATTTCAACAATTGCGACATTTTACGCAATTTCTTCTCATGTAGATTTATTACGTAAATTGTCAAATAATAAAATGGACTACATGTTGACAGACAAGTTTAGAAATGCCAAACATTGCATTAACCTCTGACAGTTAGTGTTAAAGGTTATAAGCTTTTTAGCATTCAATATCAGAATTTTCAGAATGTAGTATATTTACAACTTTGTTGTTTTTTCTTTGTATTGTTCATAATAGTTTGTCGGCTTGTGTTTATTGAAGATGGCAGTAAGTCTTACTACTTGACTTAATATATTGTATACAAATAAATCGGTAAAGTAGCATGTATCTGGCTTGTGATAGACTTCATACTAGTCTCTATGGTTACTAGTTGGTGATCACGTGTGTTGGCCTCTTAACCCTGTGAAACCGGTTTTTTGAAGTTTAATTCCATATTGAAAGGCCGACTGTGTTTGTCGGCGACACTGTTAGAAAGACCAAACAAATAAAATCCATTTATTCAGTTTAAATTGTATGCTAATCTTTTCAAATAATGCCAAGAAAAGATAGGAATATTAATTAAGGTAGTGTTTTAAACTAATAATTTATTAACCCTTTGAAAGGGGACTTATGAAAACACAAAAAATGGAAACGCTCAACACGACAAAAATAAAAATGCTGCAGGCTCGGTGTGATTGAGCCTGGTCACGGACGGTAGTGGAAATGCATGCTAGCCCTCCAGCCCCGGGTTGTGCAGAACTCAACACATGCTAACACATGCTACAAGTACAAAAACAATTAAGAGATAGCCGCAGACGTGTTCATACGGCGGTGCACATGTTTACATGTTTAAACATATTTTATTACCAATATATACATATATACACAGATAACTACGTCAATTGTACATATAATAGACAAAAGGGTCGACCCACAAGTTCTCGCAACATTAGTAACAGGTCTTCCCTAATGCAAATATTTAAATATTTAATTTACAACAGTGACAACTAATCAAGTACATGTTGGTAAATAATAAATTTATAATGTCATAGCTACAAAAAAAAGGGAAAGAAAAAAAGAGTTGAAATATGTATAAGGTACAAGTACATGTACTTATATAAACAAACACATTTGTGACTAGTGGCAATGTATAGATAGATGTAAGAGTAAAAATGATCCAATTAATTTGCATTAACATGTACTACATTTAGGAAAAAAGAACTTAAAAAAGAGAAACGAGTACATGTGACTTATATAGACAAACATATTTGTGACTAGTAAGTGTACAAAAAGATGCAATTCAATTGCAATAACATACATGTACTACATTTGGGGAAAAAGAACATAAACAAGAAACAACTGGGGTCTTGTCAATAATAAACTTATATAATTATATATAATAAATAAATTGAATAATATTGCCAGCTAAATATGGTGAGTCTCAAAAGCGTTTGGTTGATTTTATGTAATGCTGGACTGAGCAGAATATTTTGCAGTTGTCTTCGTATGACAATTCGGAATTACCAACTAAAAGAAGTTGTGTATTTAAAGGATGAAATTGCCTTAGATCGTGGAAAAGTTTAATCCTTTGATTTGTCTATTTCGTACAAGTGAAAAGAAACTGTTTAACGTCTTCAGTATCTTCTCCACAAGAACAGATTGAGTCCTGAGACAGATTGTTGCAAAATAAATGAAAATTCAAATTACTGCACGCGTTTCTAAGCCTTGCATGAATTAAAGAAAATTTTCTTTCTCCTACAAGATACCATTTTGAAGTGCACATGGAACCCTCAAAGATACACTTGGGTGTAATTCAATGAAAAACGGCTAAAATAATGAGACCGCCCTTAACGATAAAACAATGGACAGAACTAAACAGTCTGGAATTTAGAAAGGGGTTTTGAGACTATGGAGCTTGCGTCTTGCGTATCACACAAACTGCCAAAAGACAAAATTAACAAGAGCTGTCCTTAAGACAGCGCGCTCCACTGTTCGGCGATTTGTCAGTAAAATGAATTTATGTGTCAATATATAAAAACATTTAAGTATGAAAGGGGCATAATTTGGTTAAAAATACAAATCAGAGTTATGGGGATGGTTACTACGCATGCAGAAGATGATTATGAAGAAATATTTTTTATTTTCAAGTCATTATCTTTTAAAGTACCCAAAATATGTCTATAAACGAAGCTTTCGAAAACATTTGACATGAAAATAAATTCCAAGTATAAAAACTTGGTGACCTTGACCTTGGGTATTATGGGACCAGTCCCTGCATATACTTTATGTGTATGCTGGGCAATGTTTATGGGAAGTTACAGCAAGGTATAAGCAATAGTAACAAAGATATGACAGCAAAACAAAGGTTGCCGAGAAATTGTAACCTTAATTAACCTAAATATAACCCGTTGGTGACCTTGGCCTTCTGTATAACGGGCTTAGCCCCTGCACATACTTTTTCTATATGCTGGACAATGTTTATATGAAGTTACAGTAAGACATAAGCAATAGTAAAAAAAACATGACATATAAACAGAAGTTGCCGAAAAACATTAACCTTAAAAATAACCTAATTATAACACCTTGGTGACCTTGACCTTGGGTATAATCGACCCAGCCCCTGCACATACTTTGTTTGTATGCTGGAAAATATTTATTTGGAGTTACAGTAAGATATAAACAATAGTAACAAAGATATGACAGAAAAACAAAGTTCGCCGAAATGTTAACCAAGAAAGCTCACGCCGACGCCGGGACGAGTAGAATAGCATCTCTATTCTCCGAACAGTGGAGCTAAAAAGCAGGCACCATATCTAAGGAGTGATTATACAATATCTAAAGGCATGAAAGCGGGAATATTGGAACCACCATGGCCGATATTTTCAAGCTGAGAAATTAGACAATACCAATAACATGACATAAAATTCGTGCTGAACTACCTGAGAAGATCGAAAAATAACATTTTACGGCCGCCACACGGCACAAACAACGCTGCTTTGATAATAAATCAGACTTTCAATCTATAGTATAATCTGTTGGGTTTACGGTCACATGAACTAGTATTAGGTCAAACGGCAAGTTTCTTGCTTTTGATAGTGGGAGATGGCTCCGGGTGCTCCTAAAAGCATTATTTCAGGAATGGTGTACATCTGGGTAGCACTACAAATCTTCCGAAGCTAGCTTCATGACGACCCGAGCAGGGTTTGCATCGGCTGATGTGAGGGAATAGGGATTCAAAGCCAGCCACTTTTACCCCTGTGTGAAAATGAAAGAGCTAGTTAGTAAGTAGACAGGAATTTTCACCTACTTTCAATTTCATTTTACCTTGCAACTTAAACATAAAATTTGTAGCATATAACTTCGCCTAAAATCACACATGCCTCTTTGCATTCAATAAAGATTTCATGAAATGGCCTTAATTAACTACATGTAGGCGGGAAAATGGCGCTATATACCGATACAGACTTCAATGAGTGAACCAAGGAGCTATGTCCGGCAAATCACTTTTATCATACATTTACATGTAAGAAAATTTCAAATTATGTCCAAGTCAGTTATTGTCCACAGACTGAATATCAACAACAGTTACGCCACCACTTCCGGCTTACCACACTTCCAGAACTACCTTAATTATAAAATGTTTGTTCAGGATCGACCATAATTACTTTGAAATACGTGCCGAGTGCGTTTTTAGTAGTTTGCATTTTCAGACCGAGTCACTAAACACCTTATCATACACTTTTAGATTCTATTGATATACAAGATAGATCTATTTTACCATACATTCTCTGCATGTAAAGCCACAGTTTATTTTAATTTAAACGAATGAGACGTAATTTGGGTCTCAAAACTTCTGTGTACTCAAAATGTTCTCTAGCAAATATTCTATTTTCACTCTAGACATTTAGTAAAATACGTCTGACGACAAGAGTTGAATTGACAGGACAAATACATGTAGGACTATTACATACTAGTATTCAGTAGGACTATTGTATTGTAAATCAATGTAATATCCTTTTATTTTTGTAATTATTTATGGAAGAAGAAGGAGGACAATTTCAGATGTAAGAAGGGATGGTCCTAGTAATAAAATGTGTTTTCTTCTAAAATACATTTGAGTAGCACGAACACAAACCAAAG
The DNA here is from genome assembly GCF_021730395.1 of Mercenaria mercenaria. NCBI lineage: Eukaryota > Metazoa > Mollusca > Bivalvia > Venerida > Veneridae > Mercenaria > Mercenaria mercenaria. The sequence goes on along the minus strand of NC_069361.1, from coordinate 18,131,616 downwards.
AAATTAGTACCTTTACACAAGTTTCACCACCTTTATTTTTATTCGCCACCAAACGAATATTCCCTTTCATGTTCTCCATGTGATATATACGGAATTCCATTCGGGTCATCACCTTTGAATGTGTTGACCTGAAACGCGATGCTCGATAGTACGATGATTAAAACGCGAAATCACGAAACTACAATAACGAAAACGCGACAACATGATGATGATTACGCGATACTACGATAACGAAAACGTGACAGTACGATAGCACGATGATGATAATGCGATATACTATCGCATTTTTACCATGATACTGTCACTTTTTTACCATCGTACTATCGTATTATTGCGTTTTCGTTATCGTCATTTGCAATTTCATTTTCGTACTCGCGTTATCATCATCGTACTGTCGCATTATCACTATCGTACTATTGCGTTATCACTATCGTAATTTCGCGTTATCTCTATCGTACTACCGTGTTATCACCATCATACTGTCGCATTATTATCATTGTACTGTCGCGTTATCCCCATCGTACTGTCGCGTTATGGTGACAACGCGACAGTACGATGGTGAAAACAAAACAGTATATCGCATTTTCATATTCGTGCTATCGTTTTATCGCGTTTTTGTTATCGGTTATCGCAGTATCACGTTATCATCATCGTGTTGTCGCGTTTTCGTAATCGTAGTTTCATGATTTCGAGTTTTATCGTACTATTGAATGTCGCGTTACAGATCAACACATTTAAAGGCGATGGCCCTAACGGAATTCTGTGGTTATATGTATGTGACATATTCTTCGAATTTTCCCGGTAATATATGTATTGGTATTTTCTTCGGGATTTTAAACAAATTGGTTGAACAATCTCCTTAAGCTCTTTAGTTAAACTTCTCGTCTTCGGAAGTCTAGACGCTAGGATGAAAACATAAATATTTGTGTATTCCTTTCGTACATTTATTCTACACATTTCACACTTAAACAAGCAGTTTCTGTTTAGAAATAAACATGTAATGTTTTTGTAGCAATAGTTGAAAGCTGGCACATAGGTTTCAATAAGATATATACAGACAGTAAATTCACAAATAGCGTGAATGTATTGTAGTGGTAATATTTATTATTCAGCACAGCAATATGCCTTAAGCTGATGATTTCAAATTTACCTGTCTTTAATTCACATTTTCGTCAACAGAATAGCTTCTGAGCTTGATCTTTTTTCAAACACGAAATCTACTTTTCTCCTTAATCTATTTAGCACTGACATATTCGGTCATGAAATGTAAATTACAGGCATTTTAACAAGAGCTGTCCGTATGACAGCGCGCTCGACTTTTTTCAGTGCTTGACTTTGAATTAGAGTTTTGCTAGTTAGAACTTTATAAAACTTTGACCAAAAGTTTCTAAATTAAAAAGTGGCATTACTCTGTCAAAATTCAAATCAGAGTTTCGGGTATTGTTTCTCCTGGTGTAGTTTGATAGTAAATAATTATTTTAAGTTTCAAGTCAAAAACCTTGAAAGTACATGTAACAGAGATATTTGAATTTATCAAAAAGTTTAATAAAAGAATTCTAAGTTAAAACGGGGCATAACTATGTCATAATTCAATCAGAGTTATGGGGGTTGTTTCTCCTGGTGTAGACTTTGATAGTTAATAACTGTTTTAAGTTTCAAGTCAAAAGCTTTAATAGTAATAGAGATAATTGACTTTTTCAAAACTTTAACCAAAATTTCTAAGTTAAAAAGGGGCTAAATCTGTCAAAATTCATACAGAGTAATGTGGATTATTTCTCCTGGTGTAGACTTTGATAGTTAATAATTATATTAAGTTTCAAGTCAAAAGCTTTGATGGTAACAGAGATATTTGACTTTATCAAAATGTTTAACCAAAAATTCTAAGTTTAAAATGGGGCATAATTCTGTCAAAATTCAAGTCAGAGTTATGGGGATTGTTTCAACTGGGACAGACTTATGAGAGTAAATAAGTATTTTAAGTTTCAAATCAATAGCTTTGATAGTAACAGAGATATTTGACTTTACGAAAAACTTTAAACAACGCCGACGCCGACGTTTGGGCGAGAGCAATAGCTCTACTTTTCCTTCGAAAAGTGAGCTAAAAAGATCCTGGTATAATCTAAAGCTATTGAAAATTTGTAAATATAATAAAGAATATCTATATTCTGTGTATTGACACCTAAGAATAATATATATTGATAAAAGCGTTGTTCTAGCATGTAAAGTATGATTTTGCATATTTATAATTTATACAAACACATATATCTTGGGTTGTTATGAAAGCTTTAAGCTTTCTTGGATTATTCATGAATCCTCTTTCTAGAAAAATCAGTATTTGAGTAACACTTCCTGGCTTTGATTTCTGCGTACGACAATTGTCTAAGCATAACAATGTGTTTTTGATGATATATAATGGTAAACATATCTGTTAACAGGAAAGCACCGATCCAGTAAAAATTACAGATCTTGAAAATAAAGCTACATTTAACATGATTGAGAACAGCCGAGATAAATGACGAAATAAATGTTATTATTTGTATATGCGATAATGACTGTAACACTGATACGGTTTCTTTCTTCTCTGGCTTACATATAAACGGTATTTCCGAAATGACTTTACATGCTTTTTCATTAAAAAGTATATGAGAATGTTCAATGAATCATTTGTTACATTACACAACAATAAATGGGACACAAAGCTGGAAGAGTTCTTGTTACAAAACGATACATAAGTGACATTCAATGAATCTAGTCGGTTGTTTTGCTGACAAAAATTTGCATAAAATATCTAGTTTTAACAAAGCACTTAGACCTGAAAAAAGAAAATGAATTAACATACACATTTATTTTGATTCAATGTTTCCTTTTAAAATTGGAAGACTGAAACTTAACAATTAGAAAAGGTTATTTAAAAAGCTACACTCTGTTTCATCAATTTCTCTTACGCTTAGTTTTCGTGTAGTCTTCAAGTTTGAAACATTCAGGAAAAGCCTTATCATTTGTACTATTATTCTTTATCTCTATCTACACAAGGATATCGTATAAATCAATTTCATTTGAATCTGGCATAAATATTTAATCAAATATTTCCACATGGGTACTGAATTTATAGTCTTAAGCACTTGAATAGAATAGATGCAACGAAAATACAAAATGCATGGTTAAAGTAATTTGCTAATCAAATGATAACTATCTTTATTCCTTAATAATACATCTGTCCTGATTAATATGAATAAAGAACATAAAAGTGAAAACTAAAGATATTGTAAAACAATCACAATTATCAAGTATTGCGTCCCAAAACTAATGATATATCTTAGACACATTGTCACATCGATTTGAATTGTAATCTGCTATTCAGTCCAGCCGACTTTTGTAGGATTTAAACGCTTGCTGAATGTTGTCTTTTTTGGTCTAAGAGTTTGATCCACTTCTACAACAGGCCCATCAGGAGGGATCTTCATATCCGGAAGTACCTTTACTTTACTACAAATAAATATACTATTTAGTGAATTATGTCAGACATATACAAAAAAAATCACATTTGAATGACTGTTTTAAAATGTGTTGAATTTCTGTTTACTTATAAAGTGATTGCACAACAACCCCAAAACAGTCATGAATATGTTGCAGTTGGAGAACCCAGTAGACAATTTAGAAGATAGGATTGTTTCCATAGAATTCCGAGGCCGCCACCACTTGATGTAAGGACTCAAAAGTGTAGTCATTTGAGTATTGGCATTGTTCTAATAAAACATTACGAAAATCAATGTAAAAAAATCAATACGAATCCCAGTGTAAAACCTTGACCTTTGACCTAATAGTTTGCAAGGGACATATCGACTTGTTATAATGAATATTATTTCAGGTTCTTTGCATATCCATCTATGTACAAAGAAGGTACAGACAGGAAAAAAACGTGATTTTTGATACATCACCTCTAAGTGTGACTTTGACATTTGAGCTATTGGTCTGAATCTTGCACATGGCACATTCTCTTGTTATAGCTAATGGTTTGTCTTGCTCAAAGTTTCTATTCTTTCATAAAGGCGTTATGGTGCGGAACAGAAATATACCTTTAATAGTGACTAATAAACTTGTAATGTTGAATGAATTTACTGCGCTATTAGAATATCATTATAAACGTTAAAGACAGAGGAAGAAACAATTTATCAAGTTTTTCCCTTCAGTTTGATCTTGGCCTTTCAACTAGAGATCACTTGAGTGATTTGAACATCAATTTATTTGTATAAAAGTTATAAACCGGATAACAAAAGTATAGAAAATTATCAGACCGGAAAGTGTGACCTCAACCTTTTAACTAATGATCTAGGCTTTACACACGTCACATTGTCTAGTTTTGTAAATGTATGTGCCATATAACACAGTATAAATAAGTCATCTATTCATATAAAAGTAATTCTTGCTATTCCTTTTGATATATCACTGAAACATTGACCTCCGAAACAACTGGGCATCTAGGTCTGCATTAGACAATATAAAGTCTTTATTATGATTAAGTGTGATGCGTCTATTTGTTCATTATGAAGCATGTACAATTTTCCGTTCATTTCTTTATATATATATATATATATATATATATATATATTATCTTAATTTACTTCTAGTAAAACTGACATACCTTGCGGCTTTAGCGTAGACGAAAATCACAGATATGACGACTATTCCTGTGGCAAGAAGACCACCTGCTACAGCCAATGCTAGAAAAAACAATCCAATAATGAAATGACGTAAGATTTGAAACTGTAAATTGCTTCTGGTTTCACAAATATTCTCAAGTTGTCAATGCATATCACTGACAAAAATTGTCCTCAGCTTAATTCTGACTCAACTATTGTATTTTCCTAAGAAAATATCAATCTACATGTATCTAGATTTTATTTTTGCGAAACACTATATGTCCCGTAATTTCAACCTTTGTCAAATAAAGGCTTAATTAAACAGACCCCATGTATACAAAATGCTTAATGGAAAATAACAATTGAACATATACAAAAGCTTACTTGACTGGTTTACTAAAATGGATGTGGATAGAAGTTCAAATACTCGTGTACAAAGAGATATGTTATGAATATGCCCGTGATAGGTAATAACAATCAAAGGAACAAATATCATAAATACGTAATTACATTCAATACAATAGAAATAAAAACTTTATCCCTTTAATTTCATTGATGAAGATATCTCACGTTTTCAGAATAATTGTAAATTCGTTTGTGAGCTTTTCTTTCCGGCATTTGGAAATGTCAAACAGTTCAAAACAATTGCATATTAGGATACCTATATTTTTTGTCAACTGGCTTTCTGCTGTCTCAGTCTTGTCCTCTGACTCCCCTGAAAATTCAATATTAGGATATTATTCTTCAGACGGCAATCATTTTCCATATTTCGGAGGTCTTTCAAAGCTAGTACAAGAAAACATACAGTATTTGTAATCTATATTACAAAATAAATAATAGTTCTTAATTTATATTCTAAGACTTAAACATTTGTATTACAAAAATAAAAGTAAGCTAATAAAAGAATAGATTTGCCCCTCAGAAGAAAAAAATGATAATTCGATAAAGAATTCAAAAACAAATCACCAAGTTCTATAGCCGATTTGTATTTAAAAAGCTATTTGGATAATATCTGTAACATCGTATATGAGGAAGCCGTCCGACAGCCTACGGAAGGTCGGCGGTTCTACCCAGGTGTCCGTCTGTGATGAAATATTACACAGAGGGACGCCTGGGGTCTTTCTCGATCACAAAAGGCTGGAAAGTCGCCATATGACCTAAAATTGCGTCGATGCGATGTTAAAACGGCATGCCTTCAGATCGTTCGACAACAAAAAAAAATATTTTTTTTTAGGTATCTTGAAATAAATGCTATGTTTCTTAAGAAGGCTTTAAAACTTAATTACTGACAAACTTAATGTTACGGAAACACATGAGAATTTGCTGTTTTTACTACTTTTTACGATGAAAATCGAAAGGCGTATGTCACGCTTTTACTCCAGGTAAACTGTCTCGATTATAAATATCTATATTTTGAAGTCATTATTCACTGCTTCAGTTATAGCGCTATTGGTTATGACGACGGGAAATGTCTTTATTGCCGCGACGGTCCGGGGTTCGATTCCCGACGCGGTCATCTTTTTTTCTTAATCTGGGATGTTTTAAATATTTTAGAAACAAAAATTCATATTCTTATTTTCATAATATGACCAAAACTTCAATTTGAAAAAAAACGATTATTTTTAGCCAAATCTGGAGGCATGCTGCTTATAACCTAACAAAAAGTAACTTTGTACTATTTTCATTTGTTAGTACGTTATGACTGAGGAGGAAAGTCAGTTGTATACAATTTATGTCAGAGACTTTATCTATTGCGTAAAGTCAACTTGAAGTTTAACCGATTTTAACAGTACAAAATTGCATATTGCGGCAACCGACTATTTAGTGGTCGTGCATATATAAATTGAGCGCAATTAGCTTGTATCGTGCCTTCCAGTATTGTTGTAAATTATAGATTATAGTTACTGATGAATTACAAATTAGGATATTCTTCCTTGTTTTTATTGTACAGGAGAACATGCGCTGAATAAACAGAGTTACATATCATATATGAGGCAATAATGAGAAAGAAACATTTTATGCGTTTAATGTTATATTTGTACACGTATTTTCTCAAATACGGCCTCAAAATGAAACAGATTAAAATGTGAAAAAGATAAAACCACATACAGGGAAATTGTAAAAACCAGCCAAAAGAAAACAGCCGACAAATAAATTCAGTGTTCAGCCTCGTGAATATACTCGCTAAATTTTGCTCAAGTGAAAATATCTGGGCGATTAGATATAACAACCGGTCATTTGAAAGCCCACATGATGACATATCCTTCGTATAGAATTCTACAACCTTCAAATGTAATAAAGGTAGTATTATCAAAATAATCTTTAATCAAACCATATGAGCCATGTTTCCTATTTTCTTAATTTAAAACTTAAAAAAACGTTGGGCATATTTATTATTTCAGTTGATAACACATAATATTTCAGTCGATAACACATATATTATCAAGTATAACAAATGAGTTAACCATGCGGCCAAATTAAGTAAACAATCGCAAGTGGACGAATTTTTCTAAGTTAAAGGTATTTGTAATTGATGGTATGCCACAGTATTTGTACTAAGACATGAACTACAGTCTTAAGGTTTCTGCACGTTTTAGAAATCGGAAATGATGGCGTAACGTCACTTTTCCGGAAAACGAAGAATAAAGCCTGGATTCGGCGTACGGAAATGAAAACCCATGCTATAAATAAATGGCCTCCCGTGAGTAAATTTATTTCAGTGGCACTGTTACTATCTTTCTAAAGTTAATATATGATATTAAAAAATCTGAGACGTTAAATAATTCAAAACAATGTCTAAAATCATCTTGAAATGGGCGGTTCACTTTAAGTATGGTCAAAAAGCTCAAAAATAAGCACACCGACCTATACATTTTATTTTACCACATAATAGACCATACATTTATTTACGGCTGTGAGAAGTTTCATAAAAATCTACACTATAGAAATGTTTCTATTCCCGAAAATGTTATGAAAGGTGCGATTTCCCCATAGACTCCCATTATGAAAAAATGTGTGAGGTCCAGTTTTTTCAAATCAGTCTAGCAAGAAAAAAACAAGCACACGATCCTATCATTTTATTTGCTGAATTTTCTAAGCATATTCTGAAGTTTTTAAAAAATCTTGTTTTAATCAAATTCTACATTGTTGAAAAAAAATTCGATCCAAACGTGCTGAACTACCTTAACGAGGTTAGATTTATGAAAAATAAAGGAGTATAATCTTAATCAAATCCAAGATGCCTGTCGATGGGTATTATATGTTATTGATTTGTTTATTTGGTCCAGAAGTATGTTTACTCTATGACTGTCTATATGTACTTAATAAACGGACCACTAACTAGCTTTTATACAAAGCTGTCCTTGCACAACTATACCTTGGCAGTCACGCTCGTTTTCGTGTAATACAAAGCCTATAAAACAGTCACATCGGAAAGATTCCTCAGTGTTTGTACATTTGTGAGCACACCCGGAGCTATCATCGAGACATTCATTGATATCTGCAATGAAAAAAGCAAAGTACTTGGTATTCGTTTCTATAAAGTAGCTGTCAGTTAAAACTCAAAATAATCTTATGTTTGTTTTTACATGTAGTTGTATTTAATTCAAATCGGCAATAATATTCACATGGATGGTTCAAGAAACTATACTTATATCTCATAGTACATTGCTTCGGCTTATTAGTGTTCATATTTTCCTGTTTGGCAACCGACGGGGTTTTTAATGTAATAAGTTGCAACTGAAATGCACATACATCTACTTAAAAATTAATGCAGGAAATAATGAAATTAGCACCACAAACCTGAATATGATCTTAGAAATTTTTAACGAAACAGTGTTGTATGAATCTTTATATTTATCATTATATATGCCTGAAATAAGGTGTTACAAGTGTCCCCTTTCTTAACATTAAGTATTGAGTAGTTACTAAGAAGACGAGAGATCATTAGTAAAAATAAACAAGACCCGATTGAACAACCATCACATGCAATAGATTGATCGAATGCACATCTACACGTTACTACTTTTCTGAACTTTAAAACCCCTTGTGGTGGTTCACAAAGCAGAAAAAAACTACTCTCAAACAAATATGAAATAACAGACTGCTTCATATCAGTTTAAAAGGCTGAATGTATTTTGAAAAAAAAATATCCTTTTCTCATGCATTTATCACTTCTAGATAAGGTTGGAGATATCACATACCAGAACATGTCATCGTGTCTTCATTCAGCTGGTACCCTGTATGGCAACTGCATTCATACGACCCAATAATATTATGACAAAGATGTTCGCATCCACCATTACTGGTTTCACATTCGTTGTCATCTTATGTACCATAATATATGATATAAGTCATTTATCATACAGCGTCATATTTGTAAACTTAATTATAAAAAATTAATTGACGCGATATACAAGAACTATTACATATTATTATCTGGTTTACTAGTAGACTAAATTTAATTTCCAGTAAATGCATTTCAAAAGATAAAATAACAAACCAACATGGAGGCAACATTTAATATGTAATGTGCATGTATAAAATTCAAACACTAGTATGAATCGAACACAATACTCACCATACGCTACAACAGAAAGATAAGCGCCATTAGAAGTAATGTTTGCCACAACATTGCCAGAGATACATTTGTATATGCCAGTGTCATCCGTTGATACCCTTGAAAATGTCAATTGCTGGAGATTTTCATTTGGTATATATTCTTCATTTTTCAGCCACCAATACTGCGGATACGGATTTCCTGTCGTATTACATACAAATACAACTTCTGAGGAGGACAGTACCGTCTTATTATATAAATCAGAAAGAAAAACAGGAGCCAGAGAACAAAATGGGTTCATATTAACTAAGAAGGCAACGTTTGTAGTTACATTGTCTATTGCAATAGACACGTCAGGAATTGCTTGTGTCTCATTCTGAAACAGTTCTATTAAAACATTTTCAAGATCAAGAATTGAACTTCTTATGTTGTCAATATCGGGTACTTCTTCCGCTTCGTAGAGATCATACAGGACAGATACAGCATAAAATACACAATCATTGAATCCTTTGCACTCAGTTTCATTGAAATATTCTTTGCTTATATTTGCCATAGCCACTAACCAGTTGTCTAGAAAATTTATAGATCCTATTGACTCCATTTCTTCGTCTAGATTTTCCATAGAAAAATTTGCAGCAGTAGTGATTTCGTGAAGAAGAGGATCGTCTTTGATTGACGCTTTCGTTTCTTCCATAGCTTTAGTTAGATCTTCTTCTGTCATATTATAATCACTTTCAGCGTACTCCTTGCTTATTCCCATATTATCTAAAGTCATATTCTCCGACAGACCTTCAGTCGTAAACTGTTGTAGTTCCCCCTTTAGGGAATTCATTTCATTGATATACTGCTTTGACTCATTAACAATGGTATGGAGGGAATCAAATGCCTCATGCATAAAATCCATCACAACGGATATCTTTTGACATTTTTCTTCAAAAAGAAGTACCCTACTTGCATAATCGTCATCAATGTCCTCACCTAGCCCAGCAATACTATCAGCGATGTCTAAGCTTTCATTAAGGTACGTTTCAGTAGTGTTTGATTTTTCAACGTCTCTAATATTTCGTAGAATACTTGAGTGAATTTTGGCAGTAGATCTAAAATGAATCTCCCTACGTCTTCGGCCTATACCGATTACATTGCCAATTTGTTTCATCAACATATCGATTGTTGCACGTGCTGCATTCCAAACACTTTGAGCAATATTTTTAAAATTAATTTTAATATTTATGGTGGTCCAGCCTAACTGGAATGCATTAACATCACAAAAGACAGCAAACACTGGGAGATCTTTGGTCGATATTTGGACGTCAAAGCCACAGTTTCTAACGTCAATTATAGTTTTTATGCCGACTTCAAGGACAAGTTCTAACACCTTTGCCGCGGCTCCAAGAGCAAATTTAACACCTTCTAAAGCAAGTTTTGCAGCTTCTAGTACACTTTTTGCGAATTCAAGTCCAATTTGAGCCATTTCAAGAAGACCTTCGGCCACTAGTAAAACTACTCTGGATTTATCGACAACTACTTGAGCCACTGAAACTGCGACTTTCGCGGCCTCAAATGCAATCATAGGCAATCTAACAAATATTTTAGCAAGTTCTAGCAATAAATATGCTGCAGCTCTGACTATCCTGCAAGCTACGTTCGCTAAAACACAAAGTGGATCTGGAAGTTTTATTATACATTTTGTAAATGAACAACAAGGGTATGATACTCTGCCACCCCAAACTCTTTTGTGACATATTCTGCACTTCATACCAGGTATACAAAATGTCTTACATGTTTTTATTTTACAAAGATTATCCACGTCTTTCTGAGCTTTCTCAAGTTTTCTCATAGCTTCTTCGAAAGGTTTCTTGGCTTCGTCAAGCTTCTTTTTGACCGCTTCAAGAGAGTTAATGGCTTTATCAAATGCCGCATCTGCATTTCTTACTTTCGTCTGCATGTTTTCAAGCCATGACTGTGCTTTAGAAAATCCATTCTGGGCGTTTGTGAGCAACGTCTGTGCTTGACTTAATCTCTTATTTGCAGTATCAGCAATGAAATTTATTGCCTTTTTAAGACCATCCAAATAGCTGTCTTTAAAAGAGGAGTTAACGGTTTGTGTTTGTCGGCGATTTCGAACTTTTGATACAAATCTGCCCTTCACCCTAAATGATAGAGCGTTCCAATCCTTACCATACTCTGCAGATATGTCGACTTGTGCTAAAAATATATTCCAAATGTTTCCCTCAATGTATAGATAGAGGCCATTTCTTGTTATAAACAAATCCCCCGTAGCATTCACACCTAGCAAACGCGCAAATACTTGAACTTGCATAACAAAATGTTGACTGCTTGTTGAAAAGGCGCCTCCAATACCTCCCCCGATATCGCATGTTAAGAAGAAATTTAATTTTCTCGGATAAGTTACTCTTCCAATATACCTTAAGGCATTTTCGCCTTTTAGATGTTCTTTTACATTATCAAATCTACTGCACTGTAAAAGACTGTCGCTTGAATACACAAGTTCAATGTCAATTTCACCTAAAGTCAATCCAATTAATTTTACATTAACTGTGTACTTTAGACCAAACCCTGTGAACGAGGAAGCCAATCGTATTAAACTATTCGTCATTTCGTTCAAAGATTTTGCTAGCTTTGTTTTCAAGGCATCCAATTCAGTTTTCAGTAGGTTTTTAAAGCTTATGAAGAGCTCTTGCAAAATAAATTCTGTCTCGTCAAAGAATATTCTAATTATATTTTCCATATTCACGAATGTTACCCATACCTTTTCTAAAACCCGTTTTACATCCATTAATGTCCCAGACACTAACTGCTTCAACATATTTTGAAGAAGAGTTTTCAACGAACTAAGGATAGTTGTAACATCACGTAATATTGCTTGAATTGTATCTTTAAATACAATGTCTAGGGCATTTACTGTAGTGGTAAGTAGCTTCACGATTCTGTCAACACTTTTATCTAAATCTAGAATGTCGTTTTTTATGTCAGTGTCGTAAAATATGTCTTGAACTTCATAATTGACAAAGACATATGCGATATGCCTGTTATGTAACACCCAGTCTCCCAATAATGGAACACCTTTGAATGGGTTAATTTCCAGAAGTACAGAAAAGAAAATTCCAGGCGGGTTCGAAGATTCTCCACACCAGAGCCTCTCTTTACCTGTAATGTAATATATGTTTATAATATCACGAGCCTATTTCAAAGCACCTTTTACATTATGACATTATATGAAAATTCATAGATACCATAAGGAAATTGCAAGCGTACGCATAAACAATAAGGTAACTATTCTCAAATAACATTTCTAATTACTACATATTTCTCAAGAATGATTATTTTTCAAAACAGATATGATAATTTAAAAATGTTTGGACTGCATTGTCGCTTTTATAGAATGCCTATAAATCACAACCTTATAGAACGATAGTACTTTTCTAAAACGTTTGGTTCAAGCGCCGTTTGGTGGCTATAAAGCTCGCTTCCGTAACTGGACTGAATAGTGTAATTATTTCTTGTATTTTAGGATCATTAGGACTAATTTATGCCTTCAACAATAATCATTAGCTATTTTGCTAGGTTATACCTCAGCACTCTAGGATCTTCTTTTAAGTTTCAATTTTCTTACCACCAATAGATGCATACGATTCCACAGCAGCCTCTGCTAGATTTATGGCGAAATCTTTTCCAAACAGTTTCATTTTCAACGTGACTTTCATTTTGATGTCAACAAATATATTCCACTTGTCAACAAAAATAGATGTTAGTAACTGAAAATGAATTAGAGTGATGAAGGCATAACAAAAGGCAACTGTCTCTATCTAATGGTTATATCTGACTGGCTTTATAAAACATAAGTCTAGCTGATAAATAGTCCAACCATAATGTCTAAATGATAACATGATAATGAAATTTGAATTTAAAGAATACATAAGCGTCCTTTTATATTTGCTTTTTATGACCTCTCATTATCTGTTGGAAAGTGAACATGGTTTACATTTTTCACACTCGGCACGTCAAAATAGATATCCGCATTGCCATCAACTATCCACGCCGTATCCGATTTCAAGTTTTCGTTTATGAGCATATTTCCTCCAACCCAAACATCACCACGATCAAAGACACTGAAATTTTGAATTTAGTTAGTAAACTATACTTTTGAGGAAAGTCTGCATCTGTAAAACTAGTAAGATGCACCAAAAAGTCTGAACATTCCTTAATGTGGTTAAAAGCTACTCGTTTTAATTAAAAAAAAAAAACAGATGTAAATTTGACATTGTTCAAGTAAAATAGCCATTAATATATAAGATAGGTTATATAATTAATAAAATAGAAACAATTATAAAACATTTTTGTTATCTTATGCGTCTGAAATATAAAACAAATTGGCTTTTTAATACTTTATGTACTTACGGATATTTGAAAGTTGTGTCTCCGTTCCATAGTTTAAGTTCTGACTTGTGACTATGAACATTTATTCCATTAACAACAGAAATACCAATCCCTCTTGGAAGAATTTCAAGACTGTATTTTTGTTTTAACTGTTGAAATATATTAACGTTTTCCAAGAATTTTCTCGACGCTGTTGGTATCATTAAGAAAACACTGCCTCCGTTAGCGTGACACAGGTCGACAATGACACAAAATTTGTTGCCTTTCATCGGAACGGGAAGTTTGACATCCCTGCCTAAAACGCTCAACGAAAAGTTAGAATCAAACGTAAAAGCGGTGTAAAGATGATCCTTTTTTACGGGTGCACCATCACACCATTCCTTTTCGTCCATGTCCTTACCATAGATTAAATCGCTTTTCATGTCTTGAACTGAAAGTACTGAATCACTAGATTTATCAAAGCTTATCCAGTTAGGTAGAGTTGGAAAGAGGGAAACTAGCAAAGTTCTGAAAAAGGAACCATGAGATATGAAATCGAATATATCAGACTCCACAAGCTCAAATGATTTACAGTCAGGTTGTGTTTCGTTGCTTACAAACACTGAACCGTCCTCTGTGTTATATGTAGTACCATGGTTAAGGTTGAACTGTCCTTCAGACATCATTACTTCCAAACCACGAATCGATATTGGTAACGACAAAACATTAACTTTGACAAAAGTTATGCCAAGTGTAAAGAAGACTGATGGCTGTTTGACCAGGCTATACCACTCTGACGTTGAAGTTAATTGTATATTTGTATCTGTACCATGCGTACATCCTGTTAGTGGCAAAACGAAGCATGCTTTTGGCAGCAGACCGCCGCCTATTTCATACCTTTCGAAAACATCCCCATCTGGATTACCGCCTGTAAAAAAACATTTTTAAATGTTTATACCTAATTAACGCGTATTCATATCAAATGAACACACATTTATTTTATAACTTCACTTGGTATAAAATTTCTTCAAACTGCTGCTTTATTTACTTTTAGTAACTCAAATTGAACAACACAGTATGTCAAATAACGACATAATTTTAAGCTTAAGCACTGTATTGCGCAAGGCATTTAAAATGATATTCTTTTATCAGACATGTCTAAAAATTTTTCAAAAGTTACGCTCGAAAAAGTGCCTGAAACTCTACAGGATGGAAGACATCCATCTTTTATTATTTTAGGCAATAGACGCACGTCTACATGCATCAGAATTCTTGGCTGAAAGTGATTTAAGATGAACATGACCAAACTGAACAGCAAGGACAACAAGTGATCAATTCTAAAGAACTTTCCTACTAACTCCTTCCACCATTCTGATGCATCATATTCATGTAAGACGTACATGATCTAGGAAATACGGATTAAATAAATTCCGATAAACAATAACATAAAAACATTCAAACCGAGTTTGCTATTACTTTTCTTGCCGGTAAGTTCCCAAACGCACCTTTTTACGACTGTTTTAACCATGTCCTTTTGGATTCATGAATCCGGTCAATATTTCAGTAAAATGGATTTCCAAACGGGCCTATGCATGAAGTGCAAGGATGATACACATTTCTAGACCTCTAATGATGAGAAATAATCCGCTGTTATTTTCCACATTGTGATTTATGCTTGCAAAGAAACTGCTTGCAATTTTGTTTTAGCTTGTACATACTCCTTTATTTCTCCAAAAGACTTTGCCTAGTATGTGGTTTGTAACTTTTCCTGCGTCATTGAATTGTATTAGAAGTATTGTGTGTCAATTATAGTTTAAATATATAATAAGCTGGGGATTAAAAATCAGACATAAATAGATTTTTATTAATCTAAGATATAGAATGTAAGTCATACCTCCTGGACATGTTATTCCGTCTGCGTGTAACTCGCGGCCGTCGTAACATCCGCATTGGTAAGCGCCTTCTGTATTCATGCAAACCTCTTGACATCCACCGTTATGTGTAAGACACTCGTTAATATCTAAAATAAACAGCTAGGTTGCTTTATTGATTATTAAATAAGAAATACGCAAAACATTATTATTTTGCAAAGGACGGAATATGATAAGGACCAAAAATGCCCCCCCCCCCCCCCCCCCCCACTAAATATGCATGTAAAACTTCCGTTGAAAAGATATTTGATCATTTAGAATGGGGGTATAGAAAACTATTTTGCAATATATTTTAGTTTATATTGCTGAACCCTATAAATTGTATGTCGTTACAATACACAGTGATCCAACTTCTTGAAACGAATTTAATTTTGTATTCTAAGAAAGAATGATCGTGCAAAAACAAGGGAGATAACTCTTTCTTGTAAGGACCACCGAAAACTCTTAAGAAATAAGATTTTTTTTTATTTTATACATCTACATTGGCTTATTCTCTAACTATTATGTCTGTTTCGTTTTATTTCGTATTAAGAAAATTTCTAAAAATAAAATTCAAAACTTTCATTTCATATGCGTTACCATAGCAACATAGAAACAGTTTTGCATTTTTTGGATTTAGAGTAATTTAGCGAGTTATTTCACATACTTGATGAAATATTAACCTTTTAAAATAAAACATTTTGCTTCTATATCTCCTTACATATTTAGTGTTTTGTTTTTGTTTCGTATACAGAATGTTCTTCTTGTTGTGTGACATTCGTATAAAACTAAACATTCGTCGAATAAATCAGGAGGCAGGACTTTGTCTTACAAGTTTCCATTTTTTCATAGTTTCGGTGATTTTTTATTTAAATATGTAATGAAGTCTCTTCATCAAGTAAGTTGAAAAAACGACATAGGTGTTCATTTTACTTGAATAAATAATATATGAGTTGAATATTACTAAATCCTTACCACATAATTAAAACACGTACCCGCAAAAATGTCGCCGGAACCGAGTAAGATCGGTATTACAACTATGGACGCATATCTATGTAGTTTATTCAACTTAATTTAATCAAAAACGTTTCCTTTGACACGAAACTATAATATCGATATGAGAAGCACGAAATATACATTATCGTATGTAAGATCATTACGGAAGGCACGTGCAGTTTCCCGCCAAAATGCCCTTATATATGTAACGTAAAATGCTTCCGATTTCCTGCAAAAGATCTTTGGTTATAGATGAAAGAAATTTTTTTATTTTACTCCATTATGTTATATTCTAATTACAATTGTTGCATTTATATTATATATTGCGTTTATATTATATCATTTCAGCCGTCGTGCGTACCGATTGCGTCAGAGAGACTTATGTATAAACTACGTCATATATTTTACATAAAAGAACTATCTACATGTGTCTACTAGTTGCGGTGTGCATGAGTTATCTTTCTTGTCTCTATAACCAATTTTCTTTTTAAACAACTTTAATTACACTTTATTCTTTCTTTAAAAATGCCACATAAACAAAATCAACTTGAATATAATCCCGAAATACAATTCACGTAGATCTAAAACACGTAACTGATCATTAGAATGTCTAGATCTAGTTTCAGTTTCACTTTTGTATTAAACTCGGCTCTAAACATTTAATTTTCTTATAAAAACAACTTTTAGTTATCAGTTTCATAATTAGAACAAAACTCCCGCGTATCTGTTTGACGCTCGGTTGCTTAGAGATGAGCACGTTATCCTGTTTCCTTCAAAGAAAAGTGAGAAAAAAGTGGAAATTCAATATGAGCCGGAGCGGGTGTCAAGCTGATTTATTCTGAAAATGTATATTTTAGTAACCTTATTTTCTCAGCAAAACTTCAGCTTGACACCAGGTCCGGCTCACAATGAAAATCGAGCATGTAGTGTGTAAATCGCATGTAAAAACGGTAAACGTCACGACCTCGACTATTTTAAAGGTCTGAGTCGTACAAATAACTTGGTTTTGAAGTTTTTAAAAGTCATAGTTTTAACGATTATGATCTTCTTTTTTGTTTTAGACAGTTAAAATTTCAATTATTGAGTTTTCATATTCTAATTATTTAGGGGGCCATTTCGCATATCTTATCATATCCCGTCCTTTGACACAGGGCTTGGTGTAAATTATTTATTACATAAATACTTTTAGTATTCTCTAATATTCTATCACTGTGGGTTATGGCTACGTACATGTATTAGAATTCGTACCATATGAATAAATCTTTTTATAGACGGTTATTCTACTGTTCACTCTCTGTCTGAAATATATGTTTCAATCATCTATTTAAAGATTTACACCTTTTATGAGTGACCACTAATAGACAGATGTACGCGATGAGTTTATTTAAACTTTACATGTATATTAGATACCTGTTTCGCAGTGCGCAGATGTATATCCAGACATACACGAACAGGAATACGAATTTAATCCATCTTTGCATGCGCCGCCATGCTCACAGGTGACTCCTTCACAGTCATTTATATCTGTAAAATATATTTGTAAATAAACTTAGAAAAAAAGATTCCCAACTATTAGAGATTATTAAAAGTTGAAAAGTAAATCCTGAGGAGTGATAATTTAAAACAGGAATTAGCTACATGGTCAATAGTCGCATTATTATTTGCGATTTCTGCCTTGAACTATCTGACATCTATCTTAAGGAAGAACTCGAGTACGTGAAATCATTAGCAAGAGCTACACAATTCAAACGGTGGACTCAACAAATAATATGTTGAATCGTTTGGCTCTGGAGAAAATTATCAAACTCATAACACGTTGAAACAGAAAACAAAGTCTTTATAAATATCATTATACATGTTAAAACTACAAATCTGAAACATACATTTATTTTTATATTCAATCGTTAAAATGTGTATAGAGTTGTTTCAATACTGCTTATTCAATTACAAATGTACACTATGAAATCGCTTGAATATGCTTCCCAAATATCACATGCTCTATTTGCGGTAGGAATTTTGTTTCAACGAAAACAAATCATAAAGATATTGAACTTTGAGATAACACTACATGAAAAATGTAAAAAGAATAATGGTAGAATATTGATTAAGAGAACTTCATCTTTCATATGTCAATTAGTAGGCGTCTTCTATTAGAAAGTATATGTGCCTTCTCAATGAAAGTAGCTCATTGGAGACTGTAAGGATTAATAATGACAGTCAGTGTAAACCTCTCATAAGAAATCGAATTTAATATCCATTTTCTTCTTACTCAGT
Source organism: Mercenaria mercenaria (assembly GCF_021730395.1). NCBI lineage: Eukaryota > Metazoa > Mollusca > Bivalvia > Venerida > Veneridae > Mercenaria > Mercenaria mercenaria. Next base: position 18,112,861 of record NC_069361.1, on the reverse strand, counting down.
TTGAGTATCAGTTAAGCAAAGAAGACGATTAAGCTATGTGTATTCTGCAATACAAATCGGATGCCGAGCGTACCGGTGAGGAAGCATTTCAACGTCAATTTCCTACATTCCATTACTTTTAGAATGAAATCAAAATCAAGTCTAGATACTATCTTGACGGACCTGGCCTTTGACTTACCAGAGCACGTTTTCAAGTCTTCTTGTAATTCATAACCTGTATCACAACTACAGGCAAAGGATCCAGGTTCATTCTGACATCTCTGTGAACATCCAGATATGCCTTCTTTACATTCGTCAATGTCTAAAATGCATGATATATAAAAATGTTAAAATTGTATCCATTTTATAGAGCATCATAACTGAACACATTGATTGTCATTTCAAGGCATTTTGTACGTTTGTGCAATGGAATTCAGTTTCATCAGTATTAAAGATAAATTAAAGTAAATCTTTGGAATATAAAGTGAACGTTATTTCAAATAAGATATGACCATCTTGAAAATTACTCAAGAAATATTGACTGATAACTAAATATTAATGTGATAATTCGTCATCTTTGCTTCATGCTAGCCGAATTTTAAGAAGGTAAGTGGATACCAAAACAAGTTTTTGCGTTTGTTCCTTGCTGAAAGCCATCTTTACATTCGCAGTGATATGTTCCGGGTTCATTCACACATGTCTGATTGCAGCCGCCGTTTGCCTTGAAACATTCGTCGATGTCTATCATTTGGAAATACAAAATACAAAATAACTACATATAAATATATTCCAGATGTTCTCTTACGAAAATATATGTATTTTTTTTATTTATTTTGGGTTTAACGTCGCACCGACACAATTATAGGTCATATGGCGACTTTCCAGCTCTGATGGTAGAGGAAGGGCCATTATAAGAGAACTGTTGCTACATCTGATATTGCAGGATTTTATTCACACGAAGCATGATCTGGTCTTGTAAAATTAACGACCGTTATAATGACCCTTTTATTATAAACCTCCATTTTTGTTGTTGTTGTTTTTTAACCAAACATGACTTTAAACTTTTCTAAAACAACATATTGTAGTAGTGTATACAGAATCAGACTTGTACCTAGCGCAATACAGATGCTGATATTTCTCGGTTCATATTTATTAAGTGCAACCCGTACTTTTACACAACCCGTACTTTTACAGAATATTTGTAGGTGTATAAAAAGCAAATTAAAAGTGGTTAGAATGGTATCATTTTAGATGATACTTATTCAGTTCAGATAAACAACATGTTATTTAACAGATTATGTACAGTAAAAGTACACCGTAGAATATTTCAATTAAGTACCTAAACACTTGAAATCGTGCTTATACTAACTATTTGTTCAGTGCCCTCTCGGAGCAATATTGAATGAAATGTATTTTACAAGCTTTTAAACATTTTATATGCACGTATAGTTGTGTTACATTCTATATATTATTAGGTTATTTAACATTTTTCCGTACAATACGGAGATATATTTAAAGTTCACAGGTGAGAAAACCACATTGGACGTGCCGCTAGGCGAGTCCAATATGGTTTTTCCAGCTGAATACGAGTCCAGATATATCTCTTACTGTACAGTACAATGTTAAGTAATCTTTTTATTCTATATCTATTTTATTTTCTGCTGTTTCTGATTTCAAGACGCATTATCAATTTCCGTACATGGAGTGCCTACTTCACCCGATTTACATTCGTAACATTTTCACGCGTCTCTGGCTTTATCGTATGTTTAACATTGGACAGTTGAACTGTCCAAATACGGAAAAATACAGGTCTTTTGTACGCACATGCGTCCAATACGGTAATGTATTGTACGGTCACGTGTTGAAAATAAAGGTTCAAGATAAACAAAATAGATATATTAAAATTTTAATTATTCACCTTTACAGCTAGCGCCATTGTCGCTAAGTTCATACCCTTGATGACATTCACATTTATATGAGCCAACAGTGTTGACGCAGTAAACTTCACAATTAGCACTCCCATCTACACATTCATCGATATCTGTCCAAATTAAAAAAAAGATTTAAAATAATGTCATGCAGAAAAGAAACCCGTTCTCATGTCAAAATTTGAAATATATTCGCGCCAAACCTGTTCATTATATTACCTGCACACGATTTTCCGTTAATTGCTAGCTGGAATCCTTTATTGCAAGCACAGGAAAATGATCCAACAGAATTTTTACATGTGTGCTGACATCTAGGTGTCCCTTTTGTACATTCATCGATATCTAAAATGTTACACGTACAATGGCAGTAATTTATATTATTATAATAATAGTTATTAATAATCACTATACATGAATTAAAATTAAATATAATCTGAAGGTGGTTGATCAAATTTAGGTCTAAAGGTCTGTTCTGATTATTAAAACCTATTTATGGGCTATGAGAGGTTAATGCATATTAGATTTTCACTATAAGTATTTCTCCTGTAAGAAGGGCAGCATACATACGAGGTGTGTTCAATAAATAAGCGGGAATGTGCTCTAATTTTTTCATACATACTCGTATTAATTTGAGAAAGATATTTAGTCCATAGAATTATAATAATATAAGCATCGATTATATTTTTAAAGATTAACTTTAGGAAATACATGCCATTTTGTAAAATAACTGTTATCTCCTTTTGCTTACCTTGGTTGTGCAGCCAAGATTAATTGCAGGTACATGAATTCGGAAGCTAAACGCAGATTTTACTTTTAGTTTAGATTGTTAAACATTCAATTTTCTATTAAATGAAAATGAAAAAAACTAGAAATGATACTGAAATTAAAAGAAGTAATCTGTTTTTAATACCTTTACTGTACAGAAGGCTTACAACAAATGTTTTGTTTTTTTTAAAAAACTATGAAATATGCATTTCTAGTAGAGATCCAACTCTATGCAAATGGTCCCTTTGTTTCTTATCTAAATATCAAGTAGAATATGTATGAAAATTTCATTTCTCAAGTTACGTTAAGCGATTACAGTAAGTAATAAATAAGCTGGAAATTAGTCAAACTGTTGTAAATATAACCTTTGCATTTTTTACGATCTGAAGACAATTCGTAACCACTTCTACATGAACACTGAAATGAACCAACAGTATTGCCGCATGAGTGATCACATCCCGCAATTCCCTTGGCGCATTCATTGATATCTGAATCAAATCAAATTAAATATATATGAACTTCGACATCTATAAATGTTTAGCCGTCAGTTCTTATGGACTTGAAGTTTTATGTGGACAATATGGCTACAAGCATAAATATAATCAAATCGAATACGCTGTTGCTTTTCTTAAAATTGTATAACTTCTATTGTTTTTCTTAAAATTCCATGCATGTTATAAACAGATTAATTTTTTGTCTAGGTAGATGTGATATGTAAGAAGAGCCATTGCATGTCCTTACAGATTGAGATATAAAAATGTAATAAAAGTCAATAGGTTCAATAATACATTAGTTTATGTTCATCAGCCTTCAACTCTTTAAATATATGAGAAATCACCTATAGAAATAATTACTAACAATAAATCAGTCATAACCAAAATTGGGGCAGCCAAATTGTAAACGAAGGCATTAAGATGCCATGCATGCAATGATAAATACTGTCAGAAGATAATGATAAAATGCAGTCACTTTTGTCTGAAGTTCATTTTTATTACAGGAATAAATTATTTTGTGGTCTAGTGTCCTTCGTATATGTTTTTTACACATAGCAGGAGATCCAATGTTTAAACAATTTTCAATTACGTTTAATCAAAACGCGAATGCAATAAATAACTCTTAGAGTTTGAAGAGATTTTGTGAGAACGTAGATTTTTTTTTCAAAATAAACAATATTAAAATAATTCAATCTTATAAATCAGACAACATAAATCAAGATATTTGCTTGTAAGTTGGGATATATATTGTGCTGTAGTGTATACAGTTTTTTTATATACTTGAAAAGCTCTCGACTGAAATTGCATAACACTGTCTGCTTTCGTTGAATGATTAATAGGCATAAAAACGTCATGTTATTAACTTATGGTATTTATTTCAGTTCTTGAGGTTAGAAAGTTTGTTGTTTTTTTTTTTTGTTTGTTTCTGCTTAATTTTGCACAAGCAACATTGAAGTGTTAGCTTTGCAATTGTGTATTTTTTCCCCATCTTTGAGTATACTTTGGCGCCCAATCTCATTAAGTTTTGCCTTTCCATCCGCAGCGTTGGTCCTTATTTCAAAATAAAATGATTTTACAACTGCCACGTTCGATCTTTTTTAATGTCTCACAGGTCTTTTTTAATTTATTAAATGAATACGTTTGTTTCACAGTATTTACATTTTACCTGACATAAACAATTTTATGGTAGTACAGTGACTATCCTTGGTCAATTTTCATCTACTTGAAAATGTTCATGGATACATGAAGCGTTTACAATTTAAAATTTGCGATATTTCTTATGTGGAATATGACGCGGAAAGATGCGTGAATAGAAGCAAATAAAAAAACTTTGCCTAAACTTGGCAAAAATGTTCAATTTATTTCGGTAGACAATATCACAGACATTAACATTAATCCACCTCCTCATCCAATCCCCCAACTTCCCCACATACATCATAAATAATGTGAAGGGACGCATACCTTGACAAGAATATCCGTCAGCAAGAAGCTGATAACCACTGTTACACGAACATCTATAGGACCCGTGCGTATTCGTGCATTTATGATCACATTTGTTCGAACTTGCAGAACATTCGTTCACATCTGAAGTGAAAACAAATGTACACGATGAAGAGTGAATACCTCATACCGTATACATTTTTGTCGAAAAGACACACTACTGGCAACTACAATTTATTTTTGTTGCCAATAGACTTCTAGAGATATCCAATCATATCTACTGGGCACCATATCACATCAACCTACATATTACTTTGAACTAGTTAAATAATTCTAGCCAATCCTTAGGCCGTGGAACTACCTCTCTAACAAAAGCTGTGAGCTTTATGAAAAAATGCAACTATTCAAGTTTCATGAAGCAAATATAAACATAACAAAATCAACGCTTTTAATAAAGCTTGTAAAGCTCTACACTCAAGTTATCTATATATTTTGTATAGACGTGGAGGATGAATTCACGGATCTACTTTCCAGATTTTATTTACTTCACAACAGCGGGTGTTAAGTGCTGTGTGGCGGCCGTAAAACGTCGCCCCGACTTCATCTCAGTGTTGTTATATTTTCTGCCCTTCGGGATCATGATTTCAACTCATTTAGATTTGTAGATTGAATACTGCTTAAGCCGGTGCTAGGGGGCGTGGGCAGTGTTGCATTTTCCATTACTGCTCATGAACAGACTCAATCAAACCGAGTCTGCAATTTTCACTGTTTGCCTTGTTCTCGGTGCTTCCGAGGGATCTACTTTCCAGATTTTATTTACACCATTTGCCCTCTGCTAAACTAGCATTTTGAATTATAATTGTTGACCAAGATTGATTTAATGACAAAAGGAAGGAACAGATGTGAACATGTTTATTCTTTAAAATTTATAAAATAGGCCATTACCGATTGCATTATGTAAATTGTGGTTTAACATATGCTATAAGGCGTAAAACATTGTTTCCGGTATCCCGACCTACCCTAAAGTTTTGGCCGACCCTAAATCTTTTTATGGCCTTGGATCATTTTTTTCACCTTTTTAACAAAAGGTTGCAAAACTGCACTTTCTATGCTTTAAACATGGTCAGTGATGTTAGAAATCAACTTACTGATGCTCTAAAGGCATAACCCCCTTATTTGTATTCATTTTATTTTACCCAAAAATAATTTCAGAAAAGTCTCACTTAATAAAACAATCCCCAAAAAATATTTTTCGACCTACCTACCCTAATTTCTTTTAGCATGTAACCGGAAACAAAGAATTTTTTAATGCCTAACGATATTTCATATCTGAACTTATTCAAATTGAACGTATATCCACTGTTCAAAAGAGATAACCCGCCTGTTACTACTTTACGTAATCATCCAAAACCTAGCTGACTTTTTTTGTAAAATCTAACTGTATGAAGACAAAATTTACAATAACAGTAACGAAGTATCTATTATAAAACTTGATAATTCATCATCAATGAGATCAATAATGGAATGCATATTTACAAAATCTGCAAAAGCAGTCAGTATCGAATATCCCACCTCACGTCCCACCCCACCCAACCCCCAAGTTCAAATAGCTGCTCAGCGGCTCTCTCTCAAACAGTTTTACATAACTGTGGAGAAATCTGTAGGGAATTTTGTTCCAAGCTCTGACGACGTTACGTACCGGTTCTCTTACATTCTTTTTGTTCGACAAGCGCCTAATACGGCGATCAGTTTCGTCCCCATTTATATGGGATTTTATTATTGACTACAAGCCGCTCAATCAAGTATCCTGATCCGATTATATTTGCAGCTGTTAGGTCACCCGAGCTGTATGGGGGCGGACATTGACTTGCACCATGATTATACAAATTTTGCCTGTAAATGTGAGGTATTTGTACTTGACGAAAAGAATCGTTCTGATAACGTTTAAGTTCCCGTTAACCATCATGACGTCAATCTTGGTTTGCAGTGAAATACTGTTCCATTTCATGAAGGATCAGTATCAAAACTGGTCTCTTTCAAAGGCGTAGTTAAAGGCAAACCGTTCCTCATAACATTGATACACATCCGCCTGCCCTTCATCATTTGAACTTGAACTTGAACTCATCTCGCCCACTTAGTCCTAATCCATATCAGATGCTGCCGTACCTGACGTAAACACTGTTGGCGGTTTCTAGGTGTAAGCACTACACCGACATATTACCAAAACGTATGCATGCGGGCTGCAGTAATGTGAATTGTCGTAGTATATTGACAAGAAAAGAAGAAACGTTTTAAAGTTTCGAAAATTTTCGTATGATAAATTAGCAACAGGAAATTTTCTGCATTTTGATGATAAGACGAAATTCCGCTACCGAAATGTAAGAATTGAAGGTTTTTGCATTAAATTTGACATCGGACTTTCTCCGTTCTCGGAGCCAAACGAATACATTTCAGACAATACATAAAAGACAAAAGGCAACTTAAAAAAAGATATCATGATTGCTTATTGTGTATTTTAATGACATAAACATTGATAAATTACACCTTAGAAAAGTTATCCCTTAACCTTGAACTTTAGAAGAGCAGAAAATATAAATATAGATTACCTGCACATCGTGGAGAAGAGAATCCAGCAGGACAGGTACACTTATCAGGTTGCACGCATGTTCCTCCATTGGGGCATTTTGTTGATCCAAAACATTTAGCTAAAAGTAAAAAATCTATTAGTATAACACTGACGAGGGAAAAGGCGATTTTTCTGTGAACATGCATATATCTTGTTGAATACCTATAAAACAGGATTGTCGTATTTTTATGTAAATGTAATTGTATCATCACTAAGAAAACGTCACCAGCACCGAGAACAAAGGTGGGATTGTAAGGTACGTCACTTAGTACACCTATCAATAGAAAATGTTTTGTTCTTATAAATGTCTATGATAAAGCAACACAATATTTCCATTGTACTGGTTAAGTAGCTTATACTTTGCATATATTCTAAGGTGCGCATTTAATATGTTCTCCCTAAACAAATTTTAAATGGTAAGAGCAGTAGCAATATAGTAGTCAAATGGTTACAATGGCCCGAACAATTAATTATTTAATTAACTTTGAAGTTTCAAACTTGTGCTTGGAGAACCATCTTCACTGGCTGAAATTATTTTCATATAAAATGCTAAGAACTAAATGAATGAAACAGAGCCTTACGAATAGAGCAGTCGCTACCAGTATAACCACTACAACAAACTTTTCTGTAACATGTTCGCCTGCAGCTGTAACTTTGTCTTCTGTGTCATCAGCATTAAAAATTTATATAAATAATTCAAGTCTGCTATCATTAGGACAATTACCAGATTATAAAGCAATTTGCAATGTACATCATCTAACGGTTGTGTACTTCATCCACATACAGATAAGATGCAAATATTTCCTAACACTGTAGCAATAATACATATTGATAAATATTAAGTAAGGTAACTATGTGTAATACAATTCTACAAACAGTGTCAAACAGATATATTTTACCAATATTAGTATATATACAACCAAGATAAAAGAATAGAACATACTTGTATTTTGAACATCTACCAATTAACCAGCAACCGGTTGTTGTCTTTGTTTTCTTGTAGCAGGTAGCGTAGCAGGTGTAGCTTTCTGTGCAGTATCCAGCATGCCTTACACTGTAAGTACATTATCTTTTTAAAATACTGGTATTTCGAAACAATGCGAATAGTTTGTCCAGTGGCATTTGTAATGCGTACTTTTTTGATATGTATCAGACAGTAAAAATATAGTGCAGAAAACATTTGTAATAAAAGATACAAAAGTATATTACATTGTTACCCAAAGTTTTAAAGAAAACAGTATTAACTTTTATAAGATATATTCAAGTAAAAGGTACATAACTTAATTCATAATTACCCTATGAAATGAATTAATATGCCAAGAACCAGGTAAAGCTTTGTATCCGTCACCATCATTCAGATCATGCACCTTTTCGCTAAAAAATGTCTACAATCCCTCTTTATATAAATATGATTCGCAATAAGGAAGTCATTGAGATATCTGACAAGTGGAATTTTTTTTGAATTTACAATGACATGAATGTGTCCAACACAGACGGACCTGCGCAGAGGTAATAAAATTTGGGGTCTATATTAATCAAGTTTTAGGTTCAAGAAGGAACTGAAACACTTAAACGATTATGCAAACAATATTTATTAGTACTATGATTTATATAAACGTCACAATTTTAAAATTGTCTTATGTAGTTATTTGTTAACAGACTTGTAACAAGTTTTACAGTGGGGATATTAATAGGCTTTATGAGCTCAGTATCACTATGCAAAGAAGGAGAAAAACATGTTTATTTTCACAGTAGAAAAAAGAAATGGGATTATGCTGCATTTAATAGGTTTATTTAATAGGTTCTTTTTAATAGCTCTGTTCCATCTAGGAAGACCGGGGCGACAACGACATCATAGTGTTTATTCATGTCTGACAACATTATTGTTCCTCTATAAAATAAAAGGCGTGATTTCCTTTTTTAATTTGACTTTTTTGCTCTGCTCTGCCATTTCAATTTAGACCTTCGTCGAATTCATCCTATCCACCCATACCTCCTTTTTTGCAAGCATACCAAGTACATTATCTAAATTTTATCATGAATCGAAAATCTTTGTTGCTTCTGTCTATCTATTTTTCAGGCTCCTGACGTATAATGTGTTTAAACCTTACTTGTAAGAGAACAAGACAGTAGAAGAATAATGTACCCCTGAAACAATATACAAGCCTATATAAAGACTGGTCACTTTATTTTGCTTTTTAATAAAATCTATATTAATGCTTTGGAAGCATGTAGAATTCGGCCAATCATAATAAAAGCAGACATTCAGTGAGTTTCCCGCGGACATGAATGTTTAAGGAATAAAATGCATAAAGGGGCAAATATCTTAAATGCTAGCGCTACTAGTAAACGTTCTTTTAAATTGCCATAAACTCGAAGTAGTAGAAAAAAGTTAAGTTTATTTTATGCCGTCTCTTTACAATGTGTTCGTAGAACTATGACCATTTCAATTGAAATTGTATTGCAAAAATATAGGAGTACCAGAACTGTATAAATGCAAACAGTATCATTTCTACAATTAATGTTTAGTTGAATATAGTATTAAGTATTAAGTCATGTTTGCATAAATATTGGTTGTAGTGAAGTTAATATTTTTCTAGCTGTGGTGGAAAAGCGTTCTATCTGTCTGAGGACCATCAGCCATATTTTATATTTGTTTGAGAGATGTCTTTGATCCCTTATCGTTAAAGGAAACCTAGAAATTGGCGAAATAGCCTTAATAACGGGTCTGCACTTACATGCTTCAGAGCTGTTTGCAATCTCTCGGCCGTTTTTTTTTTTTTTTTTTTTTTTGCTAAAATGATTAATTTTGTCGAGCATTGCGTGTTTAAAAAGCAAGTTACAATATTTACAATATTTAAAAATGTTTATTTTAACAAAACTAAGAAAGACATTTTGTAGCATACAGTTTTGAGGATACAAATACCATAATTCTGTATTGACCTTTTTAAAAGCATTTATTGTGCAACATAGCTGGGTATTTTTCATAGACATTATTCCATGTCATCAACTGATGCCGGAGGTTGTGACATAACGTGACGTTGTAAGTTGATGACAGTGTTAAGGTATAGGGAAAAGCCGCACAGTGCCTCAGATTGATATCATTTATCAGTTGCTTTGATCAGTATATACCGGTACTATGTTAAAAAGTCTTTGTTAAACCTATAACAGACTGGTCGCAGATTTTGTTTGACTCCTTGAAAGCTTTTATTTCCCAAGTTGACTGTACAAGATTCCGTTATCCCTTGAAGATCTTCGTGACCTTAGTAATCAGTGACAGAGAGTTAAAATTAGTGTGCATCTAAACATCACTGTTCCCCCATGCAAAGCATGCATTTGTTCATGAATAACAGGCAGTGATATGTCTAATGTAAAACCTTGGGTATATGCAATGTATATGTTGAAGGTAAGTATTCTTTGATTTTATTCCTCGTCTGTAGTTTTGCATAGTTCGTTAAAAATTACAAAAAAATATCTCTAGTTTTGGTTTTGAAGTATAATGTATCCTTGGTAATTCCCTATGCACTTATCGCTTGGGATAATTGTTCTTTCGCTGAGATATACATTTTAATTATTTTATTTGTTTATTTGTTTTCCTTGGCGGTTTATGTTGGAGCTAATGAAACTACGTAATATTAATTACAAAATACATTAAGTTTAATGTATATTGTATATTTTAAACACTATCTCACTTTTCCTGTTTTCATGAGAAAACTTTTAAAGGTTCGGCATTTTCCCGCTAAATTGTGTCTTTAGTTTTCATTTATACTACAGAATAAGTTGTAATTAGTATGACATACATATTAAATCAGACGCTCACTAATGTTCTAACGCAAAGATGATATTGCGTCTTGCTAATTAATGGTTACTGTCGTTCCCTATAGTCAGTCAATTTCATCATTTCATCTTTCACAAACTTCTGTCCTCGATTGAAAATTCTGAATGGTAGAACAGAAACACTTCGAGGGTACAGGAATTTAGTTCCGTAACAGTTTAGATATTCAAAATAGTCTGTCAAGTTATGCATATTAGAGAGATTTGATTACTGGGGTCCGATGGAAACGGAAACCCTTTATCCTCTTCTGCAATGTTCGGCGAGCACTTTAAAATCGTTAACAATACACGGTGTCCAAGAAGCGTTACCATTTATTCCAACTGGCAAGTACATATATTTATCGACTGAAAGTTTTCATACACTTCGGACATTAGAAAACTTTGAAACCTTATCATTCTGGTATGTTAAACTTACACATAATCAGTTCCGAGAAATGTTAGATTACATCGCTGGAAAACATCATATGAAATATATAGGGTTACAAGATGTTCAATGTTCAGACCATATGGGTAATTGCAGCGGCTTCAGTTTTGATTTGTCTTGCCATAAACAATTAAAAGTTCTAAATGTTGGACATATTCCACTTTCAGATATTCAAATAAATACCTGTTCCATGGAAGAATGCCGGGTAGTTCAGTTCCCTACCCCAGGTGTTTTATCAGCAATTCTGCAATATCTGCCTGCCGCAGCCAAACTAAAAACTTTTATTTGTCTTTATCTGACTGAAGCTAAGGACATAAGGACATAAGGACATTGAAATTGTAACGACCCCCCCCCCCACCCCACCCACGCGATTATGTCAGATAAAACGCATAAGATTCCTTGGGATAGATTTAAGCCAGATAAAAGAAATTCTACCGACTAACATGGAGCACTTTGAGTATTTTCGTTTGATAAAAGTAACTCTTACAGGAAATACACTCCGAAAAGTGATTGAAGTAGTTGAAAACTACACAAAACCTGTCGAAATTCAACTTCAGGACTGCATCATAGTTCCAGATGGGGAGTTTGAAAATATCAAAACAGAAATTAAAAGATCAAAAGCGTTTGACATAGAATTTGATGGTACAAATGACAGGAATGGATACGAATTTACATTTAAAAGACAATAAGTAATTTTTGAACAATTAGTAAATGAATTATGCAACTCATAGATAGCCCATATGCCTATATACAACTATTTGATGTGAACTTTCCATTCTTTCAAAGAACACGGTACATTTGTTTTATTTCTTCGAGTTTAACAAAGCTTCAGAGTATACTTAGGAAATACAGCATTTTGATATACTGATTTAAAAAGAATGTATTTAATGTAGGTTTTTGTAATGAAAGTCTATGAGAAAATCACAATTATATTTGCTTTTTGAGAGTTGGTCAGAATGTTTTTCTTAATGACCTCTAGGTCATCTTCGAATCTGGGTCATGTTGGGTCAAAAACTACGTCACTAGGTCAGATCAAAGGAAAATCTTGTTAACACTCTAGAGTCCACAGTTTAAGTTTGAAACTCATGAGATTTAGTCAGAATGTTTGTCTTGATGACCTCTAGGTCAAGTTGGAATATGGATCATGTGAGGTCAAAACCTAGGTCACCCGTCAAATCAAAGGAAAAGCTTGTTAACACTCTAGAGACCACATCTATGACCCTATCTTCGGTTATGTGGGGTCAAAAATAAGGTCACTAAAGTCCACTGTTTAAGTTTGAAACTCATGAGAGTTGGTCAGAATATTTTTCTTAATGACCTCTAGGTCATCTTCGAATCTGGGTCATGTGGGGTCAAAAACTAGGCCACCCGGTTAAATCAAAGGAAAAGCTTGTTAACAAGCTAGAGGCCACATTTATCTTCGTGAAACTTGGTCAGAATGTTTGTCTTGATGTTATCTGGGAAAATTTTGTAACTTGGTCATATGGTTGATTACAAATGTAAGTTGTATCTAGATAAATAAATTAATTTTTCACGTTTATATAAATCTTTACAGAAGCAATCATAAATCGACTTGCGTGATAAAATGTATATGAAAAATAAGTATGACATTTCATAGATATTGCGTGACGATGACCGGTTAATCATATTTCATAGAACGTTTTGTACATCTCAGGAATCTGAGCCCCGAGCGTAAAAAAGAGTTCATCGCTGCTTCGAAACACTCTACTTTCGAGGGAAACCTGGACCTCTTACTGAACAGGTTTTTGTAGACACGAATAATGACATATTCAAATCGGACAAGAATAAGTTTAAAGAACGAATGCAGAAATTACTTTCAACCTATTTCGAAATTATGGATTTTAGCGGTGAAGGATCGATCACCGAGGATGTTTACATTAATGCATTTCATGACAATGTTGAGCTACTAACAAAGTTTTTCAATGCATACGGTCCTAAGGATCAAATGGTGCCTATTTGCCGACTCATTGGCACATTTCAAGACACGGGAGGACAAATCTTGACATAGTCAGGCAATATCTAGAGGCTGGTGTTTAAATGCCTTTTTCGTGAAATTCTCAGTGAACACTGAACACTTAATGCGCCATTTTACACTATATTCATACCAATGTTTTACCTCAAATGATTGTTTTGCACCAAAGAGTGACAGTGACAGTCAGGCAGCATTGCACAACCTGCTTTTGTCTTCAATGTTAGTTTCTTTCATTAATTGTACAGTGATTGCAACATTTTACCAAATGTACTACAATCACATTTGTTTGCTTCATGATTTCTTGAACATTGCACCATAGTTTTCTCTTATAATACAATAAACTTATATAAGTGTCTGGGATATAACGCACGATGCCCAACTAACATTTGTTTGATTGACTGTATGACGATTCATCCTCTAAATGTATGATGCCCAACAAATATTTGTTTGATTAACTCTGTATAACGATTTATTCTCTAAATGCACGAATGCCAAACTAATACTTGTTTGATTAACTCTGTATAACGATTAATCCTCTAAATGCATGATGCCCAACTAATACTTGTTTGATTAACTCTGTATAACGATTTATCCTCTAAATGCACGAATGCCCAACTAATACATGTTTGAATAACTCTGTATAACGATTAATCCTCTAAATGCACGATGCCCAACTAATGCTTGTTTGATAAACTCTGTATAACGATTTATCCTCTAAATGCACGAATGCCCAACAAATACTTGTTTGATTAACTCTGTATAACGATTTATCCTCTAAATACACGAATGTCCAACTAACACTTGTTTGATTAACTCTGTATTACGATTCATCCTCTAAATGTACGATGCCCAACAAATACTTGTTTGATTAACTCTGTATAACGATTTATCCTCTAAATGCACGAATGCCCAACTAATACATGTTTGAATAACTCTGTATAACGATTAATCCTATAAATGCATGATGCCCAACTAACACTTGTTTGATTAACTCTGTATAACGATTTATCCTCTAAATACACGAATGTCCAATTAACACTTGTTTGATTAACTCTGTATTACGATTCATCCTCTAAATGTACGATGCCCAACAAATATTTGTTTGATTAACCCTGTATTACGATTTATCCTCTAAATGCACAATGCCCAACTAACACCTATTTGATTAACTCTGTATAATGATTCATCTTCTAAATGTACGATGCCCAAAAAATATTTGTTTGATTAACTCTGTATAACGATTTATCCTCTAAATGCACGAATACCCAACTTATACTTGTTTGAACAACTCTGTATAACGATTTATCCTCTAAATACACGAATGCCCAACTAATACTTGTTTGGTTAACACTGTATTACGATTCATCCTCTAAATGTACGATGCTCAACAAATATTTGTTTGATTAACTCTGTATAACGATTTATCCTCTAAATGCACGAATACCCAACTAATACTTGTTTGATTAACTCTGTATAACGATTCATCCTCTAAATGTACGATGCTCAACAAATATTTGTTTGATTAAATCTGTACAACGATTTATCCTCTAAATGCACGAATGCCCAACTAATACTTGTTTGATTAACTCTGTATTACGATTCATCCTCTAAATGTACGATGCCAAACAAATATTTGTTTGATTAACTCTGTATAACGATTTATCCTCTAAATGCACGAATACCAAACTAATACTTGTTTGATTAACTCTGTATAACGATTCATCCTCTAAATGTACGATGCGCAACAAATATTTGTTTGATTAACTTTGTATTACGATTTATCCTCTAAATGCACGAGGCCCAACTACTACTTGTTTGATTAACTCTGTATAACGATGTTTTTCTAATTGCATGATACCCAACAAATAATTATTTTATTTACTCTATATAACGATGAATTTCTAAATGCACAATGCCGAACACATACTTGTTCTATTTACTCTATATAACGATTCATGTATGACATGTGAAATGTATGACATGTCAAAGGTTGCTAATTATACTTCAATGCTATCATTATAATTGTATGTACGTTATAACTCTGTATTTCGTTGTTCTCATTGTATATGTGTGTTTTACACGTATTCAATGTTTCATTATTTTTTGTGTAATTGCTCGATATCTGTCTGTTTGTGTTTTATTATTTTTGTAAAACTTGTCTTATTCTATTATTGGATGTCGGGCTACCTTTGCGATTCGAAATGTCCCTTTGTGTAAAAAGGTTTTTTACTGGCTCGTAATAATTGAAAATAGACCGCCTGTATTTCGAGTGACGAGGCCACAAGAAAATTTATCGTGGCTTGGTTCTGTTCGTTGTGTTGCACCACAATCAACAGCTAAACATTTTCAGCTTTCGGTATTGTTACATTGTGTTGCCCCCTACCAAAACGACAGAAGGGAAAAGGCAGCGCGACAGAACAAAAGAATAGCACTTACGTCCATGCTGATTACGGCGTCCTGAAAACCGTCGTTCCGTCGGGGGTGTCAAAACTACACAAAAACTAATGAAAAATATCGTTCATTGGTCCTTGCCATTTGAAAAATTTCTAATATGTTGTTGTTTGTCGTTTTGTTAACCTGGCAATAACGACAACCCACTAAAAGATTTATAAAAAGGAAACTGTCAGCTTTTTATGTCGTGTTGTGGCAGGGCAATAGAACAACACAATGACAAACGAGTAAATGTAATTTTGGCGGGGGTTAAGGTACACTAAATTATAAATGGCTATCTTCACTACAGATATCTGACACAAAATGTAATCGCATCTATAAGGATTTTAGGTTAGGGTAGATAATGACTGTCGAGTAACAGTAAGTACAGTACCCTTCAAAACTTCCAAGAGTACAAACCAGTGATGTGAAAACAAATGATGAAAAGAATCTATAATAGTCTTAAACTTTAAAACGACAATCATTCACTTTTCTATAAGTCGAGGAATACGAGCCTTGATTACATAATATCCGTGCATAAAATCTTCTGTTGAAACGATATCTATCGGTTGCAGGCTTCAGCTGCCTGTTTACATTATTTACACACGTGATATGTCTTATCATTCGAATTCCAGATTCAGTTCTCAAGGCTATAACTAAATGTAGCATTTGCTATGTTTCTGACGTAAATACCTTCAAAATATTCGTTATCATACATTCCTACGATGAATCACGTTATCAATAAAGAGGTTGACATTTTACACGTGCATGGATGAATGTACGTACATGCCTCCAAGTTGTGTGAAAATTCAGAACAGACTATTTGTTTGTTCATGGTTAAAAAGTATTGTAATACCTACATTTGAAGTTTTAAAGTGTAGACGTATGTGTAGCAAGTATATATATTCGGCACAATATTTGACAAACGCTTGGTATAGGAATTTTTAACTTCTTGTAAATTGTATTAAATGATTGCTAATGAAAACTGTTTTGTAAAAATATTTTTGGCTTTTTTTTGAATTTATAAATAAATTTGTCAGCCATTTCTGTTTTTATTTTTAATTTTAGTCACTACATATATATCTATATTTATTTTATTCGTTTTCGTTGAACCGTTTGTTTTATTTTACCTCATTAACGAGTAAGTGTAGCTAGAGATAAGCAATAATCTATGGGTCCTTCAGAAGACAACTGTACCGAAATCCCCTGGTCATTTTGACAGTGATGTTTTGAAAACAAAAATGCAAAACCCTCATAAGAGTAATAAATATATACTGATTTTGATAATATCTTCCAAATATAAGGGCTCTGTGTTCTTTTGCTGAACTGTGCTTGAATGTTGTTAAAAAGCGTTTATCTTGTTTCATTAAAAATTTCGACTATATCATCGTATCGGAAAAATTTCAAACAAATTCCGTTATGTTTGCCACATATTTACCCCATTCTACTATCTAGCTTTAGAAGAGTTCAACGCACTGGAAGAACTTGAGTCACCCTTTGTTTTGTATAGGAATGTTTTAACAGAAATATTACATATATTTAGGAATGGTTTGACGAAACTAACGCTTATATTGTAGAAACGGTTTTACGGAACCGTGACTTATATTGTAGGAACGTTTTTACAAAACTGTCAAATATATTGTAGGAACGTTTTTAAGGAACAGTCGTATATACTGTACGAACCGTTTTATAAGCTATATATTGTAGGAACGTTTTAACGAAAATGTCACATATATTGTAAGAACGGTTTTACGAAACTGTCGCATATATTGAAGGAACGGTGTTATGAAAATGTCGCATATTTTGTAGAAAAGATTTTACGAAACTGTGGCAACGGTTTTTCGAAACTGTTGTATATATTGTAGGAACGGTTTTTCTAAACTGTTGCATATATTGTAGGAACTGTTTTACGGAATTGTTGCATACATTGTAGGAACGCTTTTTACGGAATTGTCGCATATATTGTAGGAATGGTTTAGGAATGGTTTTACGAAACTGTCGCATATATTGTAGGAACGGTTTTACAGAATTGTCCCATATATTGTAGAAGCGGTTTTACGAAACTGTGGCATATATTGTAGGAACGGTTTTATGGATTTCTCACATATACACAACTGCCGCATACATTGTAGGAACGGTTTTTTGGAAATGTCACATAATGTAGGAACGGTTTAACGAAACTTTCGCATATATTCTAGGAAAGGTTTCACGTAACGGTCGCATATATTGTAGGAACCGTTTAACGAAACTGTTCCATAGATTATAGGAACTGTTTTACGAAATTGTCGCATATATTACGAAACTGTTGCATATACTGTATGAACGGTTTTACGGTTTTCACACATTTTGTTGGAACGTTTTAATGGATCAAATTTGTGGGATATAGAATTTTGATAATACAACATTAATGAAACAATGTTGAAATTGTGTTAATACATGTTATTTTCCCAGACTATCAGAATGTGTACCTTTACCAGAGGAGGGTGATTCACTAGGAAAATAATGTCTAAAGTTTGCATTTTGCCAGCCAGTGCTTCTCTGGGAATTAGCTTGTAAACAGAGGTAAGGCAATTATTTCTATTTGCTTGATATATTTTTGAAAACCAAAACGTACCTAGAGCATTAACACCAGCTTTTATTATGCAGTTATTGTAACTGTGATAATTAGTTTGGGACGTGAAAAGTAATTACACTCAACCGACAGAAAAAAAACTAAACATGTATAAATTCAAAGCTGAAACGGATTCAAGCAAACATTTGTATATTCTATTATTATTGGATAATAAAATCGACTTAAGGATCAGGTTATTCGATGAAAAAAAAACTAAGTGATACCATAAATCTTTATTTTAGATCCAGATGGCTAAAGAGTTTCTGATTAATAAATGGAGGCTATGGTTTCGGGTTTTGGACGTAAAAGGCACGGGGCAATATTCTAGAGAAGACGAAGCACAAGACGAGTAAATATATATGACTAAATTATATTTTTATATGCTCTTGTTCTTTGCATTATATTACACCTTTGTTACTGCACATGTTCATGTGCTGAAGTAATATAGTACTTTTTTAAAATTGATAGTCTTAGTTATAAGTCAAAATATCTTAATGCATTGGTTTGCTTCTTAGCTCACGATAGCAGTGTTCATGGTGAGAGCATTTAAGATCGCTGGATGTCCGACATCCGTCCGCTGTCCGCAATTTGCTTCGAAAAATGTCTTCTCGTGCACAAGTAGATGAATTTTCACCAAACAACATTCTGGCAGTAAGGTCTCCTAATATATTTAAACGGTTTCAATAGTCTGAACAACATTGCCGCCAGATCTAAACATATTAGAAGATGTAAATCTTCTTGTCCAAATTCCGCCAGACCAAGAGCTTAAATAATTGGTATGTGTTCTTGTATCAAATTTATTCAGACCATGTCCCTGAGATTACGTTTTTAGCTCACCTGAGCCAAAGGCTCATGGTGAGCTTTTGTGACCGCTCAATGTCCGCCGTCCGTCGTGCGTCGTCAGTCGTGCGTCGTGCGTCGTCCGTCGTGCGTCCGTCAACATTTTCTAAAACAATCTTCTTCTTGAAAACCACTGGGCAGAATTACATCAAACTTCACAGGAATGATCCTTTGGTGGCCCCCTTTCAAAATTGTTCAAAAAATGAATAACATACAAAACTCTGGTTGCCATGGCAAACGAAAGGAAAAACTTCTTGTCCAAAACCGCAAGGCGTATAGCCTTGATATTTGCATGTGACATCATCAAATGGTCCTCTATTAAGATTGTGCCCCTGGGGTGAAAAGAGGCCCCGCCCGGGGGTCACAAGTTTTACATAGACTTATATAGGAAAAAAACTTAGAAATCTTCTTGTCTAAAACCACAAGACCTAGGCCTTTGATATTTGGTATGTAGCATTGCCTTGTGGTCCTCTACCAAAATTGTTCAAATTATAACCTTGGGGTGAATAGAGGCCCTGCCCCTTGGGGGTCTCAAGTTTTGCATAGACTTATATAGGAAAAAACTTTTAAAATCTTCTTGCCTGAAACTGCAAGGCCTATGCCTTTGATATTTGGTATGTTGCATTGCCTTGTGGTCGTCTACCAAAATTGTTCAAATTATGCCTCTGGGGTGGAAAGAGGCCCTGCCTTGGGGTCCCAAATTTAACATAGACTTATATAGGGAAAAAAATAAAATTCTTGTCTGAATGTTCAAGGCCTAGGCCTTTGATATTTGGTATGTAGCATTGCCTAGTGGATCTCTAACAAGATTGTTCAAATTATGCCCCTGGGGTGAAAAGAGGCCCCGCCTTGGGGCCACTTTTTAAATGAGTTACATGTTTATAGGAATAAATACTTCAAAAATTATCAGATCATATTTCCTGGACTGTTTAATTATAACTACCTGATGACACTAAGCGACCTTGACCTACTGACCTTCTTTCTTGATTTTTAAGATACAGCCTTGAAATTTGGATGACATGCACAGTTTTTGCACACCGATCTTAAAACTGACTTTCAGTGACCATGAATGTGACCGACTGACTTACTTTCTAATATTTTAGCATCAGTTTGCCATTTTAAACATTTTGCTCATATTACTCAGGTGAGCGATTCTGGGTCATCATGATCATCTTGTTTAAAACTCTTGTCTAAAACTTCAAGGCCTAGCCCTTAGAAAGTTGGCATATAGCTTTGTGTAGTGGTTCTCTACCATGTTGGTTCAAATCATGGCTCTCAATTGGGTTGGAATTTATAAGCGTCACAAGGTGACACTTGCTTGTAAAAAGCGTCACATGATGTCAGTGGTTTGTAAAAGAAAACATTTAAAATCTTCTTGTATATACAATGTACCTCGAAGCTTAGCGGTTAAATATTTGGCATGTAGCATTGTGTGGAGGACCTCTACCATTTTAGTCGAAATCATGCCCGTGAGGTCACAATGTTGACTTATTTTACTTTTACTAAATTAAGAATATTGTCGACTGTAACTGTTATGCCCTATTTGATAAGTAGCATTGTTAAGTAATTGTCTTCAAAAGTTGTTACAATTACGCCAGTTGTGTCAAAACTGGCCACGAGTTGAAGGTCATTAATTTCATTTTAAAATATATATGAAAAACTGTAAGAAAAAGAAATCAGACATCACATCCCAAATTTAGAATAATTTAATGCATTTAGGGATTCAATGTCATTGCTGCTCTAATAGAATTACTGTTACTTCAAGTACAGAAACATTGTCTGACCGATAATATTAAGTTTGAAAGGGCACATCCTGACCAAATTAAATATCATTGTCTTAAACAACAATGCCCTGAGCTTTGTATTATAATGCTTGAACACTACATTGACAATGCACTTATGTATGATAATATGTTTCACACTGTCACGGGGGAGCGATAAAGAGCCGTCAGGGCTCTCTTATTTAGGAGGGGATGGAGTAGGAGTGTGTAGAAATGTAGTCATATGTCCGTCCGTCTACCTGTATTTTGCTGTATGGTCTATGAGAATAATAATTGCAAGCACATAGGATTTTTCAATAAGAAGTCAGAGGCAAGTGTCTTAAGCTTTATTTGATACGTTTTAAACTCACCGGTTTTGTGTTCGCCCTTCGTCCGTCCGTCTGTCCGTAGTCCGTCCACAATTTCCCGTCCACAATTTCTTGTGAACACGATAGAGACCACATTTTGCAATCAATTTTGATAAAACATGCACACAACTTGTAATGGCATATTATCTCGGTTTCTTTCGAAAACTGGCCAGATTCCGACATGGGTTTCAGAGTTATGACCCCTTAAAAGGGCCAAAATTTGCAATTTTTGGCTTGTGAACACGATGGAGACCGCATTTTGCAATTGATTTTAATATCACTTGCCGACAACTTGTATTGGCATACTAGCAATATCTCGGTTTCTTTCGAAAACTGGCCAGATTCTTCCATGGGTTTCAGAGTTATAGCCCCTTAAAGGGCCAAACTTTGCTATTGTTTGGCTTGTGAACACGATAGAGACCACATTTTGCAATTGAATTTAATAAACCTTGCACCCAAATTGTATTGGCCTAATATCTCGGTTCTTTTTGAAAACTGGCCAGATCCCATCATGGGTTCTAGAGTTAGGGCCCCTTAAAGGACCAAAAATTGCTATTTTGGCTTTTGCAGCCATATAGTGACTTCATTTATGGTTTGATTTGATACAAACTTGCAAAATATCTTTAACAACAATAGATCTTGGTTTCCATGATGAATCCGGCAGATCCAATCATAGGTTTTGGAGTTACGGCCCCTGATTGACCACCGAAAGAGCCAAGATTTGTTAATTTTACCTCGAGAACACAATAGAAGGTACATTTTACATTGGATTTTAACTACACTTACAACTTACGTCACAAAAATACCTCGGTTCCTTTCGAAAACTGGCTAGATTCCGTCATGGGTTCTAGAGTTACTGCCCCGAAAAGGGGAAAAAGTTTCTATATTGGACCTTTCAGCCATATAGAGGTTTCATTTATGCTTTGATTTGATACAAACTTGCATAGAATGTTTATCTTGATAATATCTTGGCCAAGTTCGAAACTGGATCATGTGGAGTCAAAAGCTAGGTCACCAGGTCAAATCGAATGTAAAGCTTGTTAATATCCTAGAGGTCACATTTATGACCCTATCTTCATGAAACTTTGTCAGAATGTTTATCTTGATGATTGGTAGGCCAGGTTTGAAACTGGGTTATGTGGGATCAAAAACTAGGTCACCCGCTTAAATCAAAGGAAATGCTTGTTAACACTCTAGAGGCCATATCTTTGAACCAATCTTCATGAAACTTGGTCAGAATGTTTATCTTGGTGATTCCTTTGCCAAGTCCGAAACTGGGTCATGTGGGGTCAAGAACTAAGTCACCACTCAAATCAAAGGAACAGCTTGTTAATACTGTAGAGGCTACATTTATGACCCTGTCTTCATGAAACTTGGTCAGAATGTTTATCTTGATGATTCCAAGGCCAGGTTTAACAGGTGAGCGATATAGGGTCATCATGACCCTCTTAAACAAACGATAATTAAACAAATGTATTACTTACCTTCAAAATAAAATGTTTTAAAACTATGAAACGGGAAAGATAAATTTAATTCATACTTTTCAAAGAAATTAATATAAAAGTAAGAAGTAAGATATTTTAAACATCCCTGTTGCCACGGTTGCTTGTAACTATAAGATGATATAGGGTAAAACGTTTAGTATTTGATAATCTGTCCATATATTAACCCTTATATTTCATATAGCACTGAAGCCGTTGAAAAATCCTTTTCACATATAGTTGCTTAAAATGAAAGAAAATGTCTTACCTGGTAACACGAGCTCCACGACATATATACATTTAAGCTGATATTAGAAAGCTACCGCACATACTTCTACAAATAAGAACAAAATAAAAAATAAGCAGAACTGTATCCGTATTTTCCTTCTTCTTTCAAAATGAAAAACCTTTAGAAGGTTATGTACTTCAAATTTGTATAAAAAATTACTTCAAGGGACAGAGACAAACAAACGCGAGATTTTAGCAACTAACACATTTAATTACAAATTGTATGATAAATTCCTACTGTTTAATAAATAATTTAACTCTGTCTACCTTAGTTACAAGATATACTACATCCTTTTCCGGACAAACCATGATCCCGAAGGACAAGGCACGTGTTAGACTTTTTTTTAACGTTTTCAGGGCAAGATATGCCCGTCTCAGTCACTTGGATCCAGAGCATAAAGAGGAGGTAGTCGAAGCCTTGCGAGGGTTAATGGATGAATATTACTTCCGAGGCAAACAAGGTCCGATATATGAACAAGAATTTGTCGACATGAACAACGACGATTTCAAAGCTGACAAGGGAAAATTTGAAGAACGTATGAAGAAGTGTTTCGAAACAGGATATAAGATCTTTGAAACGAATGGTGACGGAATGATAACCAAGGATGCGTTCCAAAAGGCATACTTTGCATATGGACACAAGAATCTCGAGCTTGTCAACAAATTATTCCAGTCCTATAATCCCGTGGACGACAAGGTTCCAGTCAAAACCATTGCTGATTCGTGGGTCCTTTTTACAACAAATGAGGATAGCTCTGTAAGGGATGTAGTCAGAGAGGCGTTGGAGGCCGGTCTTTAAGTTTCTGCAGTTTTATGAGAAATGGTCTGCATGTTTCAACAACTGCGACTTTTTATGCCATTTCTTCTCATGATAAAGTACGAAAGTATATTGATGATGTAAGTTGTCATCTAATATAATGAATTACATGTTGGCAGAAAATTTTGGAAATGTCAAACATTGCATTAGACTATGACAGTTTGTAGTGTTCAAGCTTATTATCTTTATAGCATTTATTATCAAAAGTTGTTTTTTTTTAAAAATACTGAAGTTCGTTTTTCATTTCGTATTGGTCATAATTGTTTGTCTTGTTGTTCTCTTTTCTATGGTTTCAAATAATCTGGTTTGAACAAGTCGTAGAAATTTTTCAAAGTACATACGCAGAAGCTGGCAGAAAATTTACTTACAACTTAATACAGATATCACTTACTACTTGACTTTATATATTGTATACAAATAAATTTGTTTAGTAACATGAAGTCAAACGGCTTGTGATAGACTTCATACTAGTATCTATGGTTACTAGTTGAAGATCACGTGTGTTGGCCTCTTGAACCTGCGAAATCGGTATTTGAGGATTAATTGCATATTGAAAGGCCAACTGAGTTTGTCGTCAATTCTGTTAGAAAGGCCAAACAAATAAAAATCCTTTCAATATGTTTACATGTCATGCGTTTCTTCTCAAACAATGTTGATTAAAGATAGTAATGAAAGTCATATCATTAATAAAGGTGGTATTTAAAACTTAGAATTTATAAACCCTTAGAAAATATGGCTTATAATCTGTGTTATAAACTGTTTAGTGGACTCGTATCAGGTATTACGACCACTTTCTTGCTTTGAAATGTTGGGAAGGCCCCGGATGCTCCTAAATGCATTATTTATGACATTGTATGCACTGGGGTAGAACCACAAATCTTCCGCAAGCTGGCTGAATAGCTTCCTCACATGACGAACCGAGCAGGGTTTGAATCCGCTTCGGTGATGGAATAGGGATTCGAAGCCAGCAAACCCGTATAAATATGACATAAGTTTATAGTCTGGACGAATACTTTTCAGTTCAATTAGTATACTTGTAGCAATTTGATTTATATAAAAATGACATGTAGCTGATGTGTCAATTATCCAGTACTTAGTCAACGCTATCGTTCATTTAACATTTAGCCTGATAGCGGCAAGTAATTTTGCCTTTGCGAACAGTGCAGATTTAATTAATAAATAGTACTGCCCAAATTGAATGACATACCAATCCATTTCAGAAATTTAGCAGGGTAATAGTTGAGGTAGTTCTACATGTTCAGATCATATTTTTTTGCAATACAGAGTTTGATTAAACAACCGTTATTTTTTTCTAAAAACTTCAAGACACACTGTGAAAATTCGAAGAGTAAAGAAGAAAGTGTCGTGTGCTGGATATATGCTAGACTATTTTAACAAATGGACCTCAGTCAAGTTTCATTATGACAGTCTATGGGAAAATTACGATTTTGAAGTTCCATGCCAGTGCTTTATTCTACGTTAGAAGGTACTAAATGACTCCGTTATTATTTTCTAGTTAAAAATAACAACGTATAACACGTTTTATCAGTATTTAAAGTTTTAACGTCTTGTCAGGCTATCTTGGCATGAAGGTCTGTTGGTCATGTGACGCTAAAATTTCGTAGATAGACATCAAGAACTTTCACTGACCTCTTTCATTTTACCCAGCGGCTTCTACATAACCTTTGAACCATATAATTTAGCTAACTTAGCTTAGAATCATCCGCAGATATTTCCTTTTACACCTAAGCATCAATAAAGTTTGCATGAAAATGGCATTCACTAAGTGGCACTTATACTGATACGGACTACAATCAAGTGGACCAAGGAGTTATATCCCGCGAATTACTACCATCGTACCTAGAAGTTTTCAAAATCATTCTGTCGCAGTCAGTTATCGCCACAAGTCAAATGTCAACAAAAGTTACTACAACACATCCGGCTTTCCACACTTGCAGAACTACCTTAAATGTAAGTGTTGTGTTCAGGATCGACACACATTTTAGTAATTGCTTCTGAAAGATGTGCCAAATATTTTAGTAGTCCAAGCTCAGACCAAGTCAATACACGTCTTATAATACAATTAAATTTGATTTTTACTATACATGTATAAAGATAAGGCCACAGTGTTAAATCAATTTGTTTTTGTTTCTCAAAGATTTTATAGCTGTCTACTCAAGATGTTCTACAGCAAATATTTTATTTTCACGTTTGTAAAATTACTTCTACAAGACTTCTGTAAATCAATGTAATATCATTTTCTTTTATAATCATTTATGGAAGGAGGACGTATTTCTAGCGTTAAAAGGGGCAGTCCTACTAATAAAATTTTTGTTCCTACAAAATATCAAGTTGGGCATAACGAAAACAAGCCGATGAAATTAGTACTTTTACACAAGTTTCACTAACTTTATTTTTATTCGTCGCCAAACGAATCTTCCCTTTTATGTTCTCCAGGTAATATAGGGTGTTCCGTAATATATGATAATATAAGTAACTGCAATAACTTTGTCAGTTTTTGCGATAGAGAAACGGTTGAGCACTTGTTAGAAAGCTAATTGGCCCAAGTTTTTTATTAGACAGGTAGAATGAGTGCATGTGACGTCAACGTGACGCCAATGACGTCATATGTTTTTTCAGTGTTTCCAAGATAGCGGAAAATGCAGATTTTTTTTTCAAATAAATATGAATTAGGTAAATCTCAAAAACTTGCTGTACGCAAATTGTACGCAAATTAAAAAAATGTACCCAGAAGCGGCTACTCCATCTGCACAGTAGATTAAGAAGATTAGTCTCAAAATGCTGGAGGAATTATTAGAGACAGACGCTATGAAAACACTGGTAGACCGGTCGACGTCGTTTACAGCTCGTTTTTCAAAATCGAGGGCTCGAGGCCATTTTGAATATCTATTGTAACTGATGAAAGTTACGTATGAAAATGATGTTTATGTGTAAAACACTTAATATGTCTGCTAATATATATTACAATATAGATTATTGTAAAAACTGACAAAGTTATTAAAGTTATTTATGTTATCATATATTATGGATCACCGTGTATAAGTACGTTCCATTTTCTTCTGATAAATTAGTACAAGGCTTTAAACAAGGATTTCTACATATTTCACACTTAAAGAAGCAGTAAACAGCAATGGATGAAGGAATATGGCGGACACATAGGTTTTAATGAGATGCATGTCACGGCCCGGATTGGTCACGTTAGGGGAGAAGATATGTTAGGCAGTCGGTAAGCTCAGTCGGTAGAGCACTCGCCCTGTAAGCGATGGGTCCCGGGTTCGAGCCCCGGACTGACTGCACATTTTCTTCACCCTATGACACATAGGAAGAGTTCATTTAGCTTAATTTTTCGAGAATTTCAAAATTTGACATCAACGAAAACTTCTGATGGTAGTGGAAGACACCAGATGCCATTCAAGCAGTATTACAGTCACGGGTTGCACACTTAGATAATGGCTCCATTCGTTTTGTTTAAACAAACATACAAAACGTCTAATAGTATATTCATATTCCGACTGTGTCACAGTTGTGTATTTTAATCAGGAAGTATACATGAGTATCGACACGAAGTGGAAGTCTGCCTACCTGTAAATTATGCAATTTGACAAAACCGTTAGTGTGTAGGTCAAACTAATTTCTCAAACAGCACCTTGCATTAAGTTTGAGATCAAAGTACATCCCAAGTGTTGAAATCATAACGAAATATATTACATATCTATCAATGGGAAATATAATTTAATACAAGATTTAAGGTGAGTAAATATTTTAATAAACAGTCATGTGCATTCGCTAAATATTTTAATATAAAAAGCAAATAAATAAAGATATATCAAGCAGCGCAAAATTTACCATAGCGCAAAACGGTGTACTTCTAATAACACAAAGAAAAATCGACGGGGGCAATTGTCGTTGAAAAACAACATTTAAACAAAAACGTCTTCCAGATGATACTTTCTGCAGACGAATGTATATATACGTTTTAGTGACGCCTTACACTTATATTTAATGAACGCCAAAGAGGTAAGAAAGCAACATTTTTGTACTATGTTACGGTCAGAAAAGTCCTTTATATATATATCGATACAAGTGCAATACAGGTCAAGATCTAAAGGTTAAAAAACAATAATAATCAAATGAATGTTACAGATTAGTGCTGAATAACAAAACTCATTAAGGATGTGCATAAAGATACAAAGCTTTAAAAGGTCAACAATTCCTGTGGTATTACTGAAATATTTGCTTCATTTATTAAAAGAAATATATACATCGTGTATGCTTTCTTAACCTTGGACAGCTGTCTTTGCTAATGTTGACAATTAGAAGAGAGTTTTGTTCAACATTTACATAATAAAAGATTCGAAAAGTACCTGACCAAAACTGTTCAGCAATTAAATTTTATCTTCTACAGTGATAATAACAGAAACATACCAATTGACCTCTGTATAACGACGAAGACAATTTGGTTATAAGCAAAAATGATACAAAATGATAAACGAGGGGTGATCTGGAAGTTCGTAGACTGTTACTAGAAAATAAAAATGCAACTCTATCTACGTGGAAGTTATATATGTTTTAAAGTTGATATATTTTGTCTAATATGTTTAAATATTAGGTAAAATTATTCAACAATAAAACGTTACAGCAAAACAAACAACAATAACACAGTAAGGGCTTAGGCGTACCCGAAGCACGTCAGCGTACAACAAGTGACGTCATGATAACGTTAAACGATGGCGATGTTTATGATTAAAACATTAATATCAAATAAAATCACTGAGGCAAATTTACATATATGCTCTAAATATGCTCTAAATGCACTTAGGAGATTTGAAACTTTCTTCTAAACGTTGTCTAGTTAGTTGTGAATTACACAAAAAGAATGCTAGGAGATGGAAAACTGCTACCTAAATAACAGTTTCTTTCTACCTCTTGACATTTAAAATACATGAAATTGTGCAACAGACAAAACTGCGTTGAATTGCACTATTCACAGAATGCTCTTTTCTATCTAATTACAATATTCCCATAATGCTCTTTCCTATCTTAAACTGTTTTATTTCTAGACAAAATTAGTTTGAACAAAAAAACTATTTAAACATATGTATGTTATGATGAAAAGAATTTTAATGTTTGTTTGTATATTTTTAGAATACAGTCATGGCCTACATTCAGTATCCATGAAAATCAAATGAAAATTTAATGAAAGTAATGATTAAAGTTAAAACTAAATAACACTACGAGATATGAATTACCAAAACCTTAACATATGATACAGAATATAATTAATTTTCTATACGCAAAGCAAATGAAGTAAATACGCTTGCTTTGAATATTTAAAGTAAATCGGGATTGTAAAAGTCAGGACACCATTTAAAGATATTGGCCGCTTGATTTCCTTGTAATATAGTCCATTGGTAATATAACATATATTATATCATTTTTATATATGATATTAATCTAGTGTTTTCTTTTTCCTGTGATATCGTATACGTTATTTCACTGGTACGACCTTTATTGTGAAGACACGCTTGTTGAATGATGTCTTAACTGGACCAAATGACCTTTCTTCTACTTCTACCACTGGTCCATCGGATAAATTCTTTTCAGTTTGCACACTCTCTTTAACGTCAATGTCTAAAGTGTTTGGTAATACTTTTGCTTTGCTGTGAGTGTGAAAATGCATTTGTTTTAATATTGCAATAAAATAATTATGATGTTTTACAAGAAAGAATTAATCGTCATCAAACTACCCGTGCAAGAAAAGAACGCAGAATAAGCAATTTTCTAACAGTACGAAGAAGCATTAAGAAGATTAAGTTTCCTCATTACATTTGGATTTTTATAACAATAAAGAATTATGATATAACACACTTTAAAGGATGATAAAACTACATTCGTTAAATATATAAAATTATTTAAATGTTATTCCTGAGTAGTCAGCCGTGTTGATTCAATTATTTATTTTGTAAAATGCAGCATTATTGGAATAAAACACCTATTTGAAGTATCATTTCATATAAAACAGTACACGTACCTTAGTTTTGTGTAGACAATAAACGCTGTTACAGCAATTGCCGTCGTTACAAATAGAGCACCCGATGCAAACAGTGCTATATGAAGGGAATAATTAATATTATATACTTGAACAAAATAAACACTACATTATCGTTAAATCAAGTTACGGTCGTGTGCTTGTAAGAAAACTGATATATTCTGGTTCTTTAGATAATGAAATACACTCAATTATACTCATAATACTGTGACGGGTGTTGCATATTTCATTTCCTCTCATGAACAGACTCAATCAACCGGAGTCTGCTATTATTCGCTTGGTTGTATTATGTGCTCCAAAGAATCTTTTTACTTGACTGATTCTCAAACGGATATTATCAGCATATTTCGAAGTATTTTACATTTATTTAAAATTAAATTGGGTCTTTGATGCTGATAATGGAAAGTCCTGACTTCGCATCAGCTCTAAGTGTCTTTAGTACAATGAAGTTGGAAATTAATCCCTGCAATATTTTGACCTCTTTATAAAATTAACTTCAAGATTAACGGTACCTATGTTCATGATTTCTTCATCTTCTGCAATTTCGTCTTCTTTTGAATCCCCTAAAATTGTTAAAGCATAAAGTACTAAAAACACAGCACAAAGCTAACAGCAATTCTTTTAACATATTATACATGAATCTGTACATCATATCTTGCACCTGTATCTGAATCATGTATCACATTCGCATCCATAATTCTGAGACATTGTATATAGAAGTCAAATATCTATCATATGAAGAGAAAACCATATTAGCTCAATACAGAGAACACGGATCTATGCATTATGCAGGGTTAGATTCCCCGCCGTGGTAAATGTGATTCGTGATGATTTGACATGAAATTCGTCTTGCGTGCTGGGGGGTTCGTTTTGAGGAGGTTGCGCTTTTGGTGCGTGGCATTCCCTGTTTGATATTTTTCTTTGTTTCTATATCTTATTAAGGTGAAGAGGTTGGCATTTACTTTCAGAGAACGAGTAATACCTATACAGAACTGAGGAAGACTAGTGAGGTTTACTCTCCGCCATTATGTCATTGAAATACTGTTGAAAACCGGAGCTAATCCAAAACCAAACAAATAAGTATTTTATACATTAAAATGTTATTCGTTCTAGAATGTGTTCAACTTTCTTCTGACATTAAAGATGTATCTTCTCGAGTCTCATTAATTATGTAAATGGTCAGATTAAAGACTATGCATAGAGTACTTGTCATTTAAATCCATTTTCTTTATGAAAACAAGTATTTGGAAGTGCTGCTTACGTGTACATGTCGACTTGTCTTCGTTCAGTGTATATCCTTGGTGACAGCTGCATTCAAACGAACCAATAACATTTGTACAAATATGCCCACAATCACCATTTCTAGTCTCGCATTCGTTTTCATCTGAAAGCGATTCAAAGAGTTCAGTGTTGACGAGTAATACTGAATTATTTTCACTAACATATTTCTTAGGTAGCTGAATGAAAACAAAACCTAAATCTAACTTTATTCATTTAAAATTAACTTAGTTTATTACTTTTGAATAAAGAATACAAATTTATAATACGATTAACTAATGCGTGCATTCTAATGATATTTGTTGCTGCCATAACTTACTGTACAAAATGACATCTGATTATTACCTACCATGCATAACAACCAGAAGATGAGCCTCGTTTGATGTTATATTTGCAACAACATTGCCTGCTATGCACGTATATATACCACTGTTATCGGGTGTCGCAGATGATATCGTTAGCTGCATCAAATGTTCATCAGTTAAATACTCTTCATTTTTTAACCACCAAAACTGCGGGAAGGGATCGCCAGTCGCATTACACGTAAAAACAATATCTGTCGAGTTCAGTACGGTCTGATTCTTTAAATCGGATACGAATGCTGGTGCCAAAGAACAAAAAGGATTAGCATCGGATAAGTAAGTTACATTTGCTGTCACAGAATCCATCGCGATTGAAATATCAGATATTGCATGCGTTTCATTCTGGAAAAGTTCTATCAAAACAGCTTCCAGGTCAAGGATTGCCGTTCTAATGTTGTCAATATCAGGTACATCTTCTGCTTCATAGAGCTCATACAATGTTGCAATTGAGTACAATACACAATCCTTAAAGTCAAAACATTCTGTCGAATTGAAATATTCAGTTGTTGTGTTAGCCATTGCCACAAACCAACTGTCTAGAAAGTTAATCGCCTCTATAGACTCTATCATTTCAGCCAAGTTTCCCATTGAAAAGTTTGCAGCAGAGCTAATTTTAAGCAGCAGAAGATCGTTTTCCAAAGCTTCAGTGATGTTTTCCATCAACTTTTCAAAATCCTCATCAGTCATATTGTAATCATTTCCTGCATGCTCTTTACTGATTCCCAGGTTTTCTAATGTCATATTTTCGGCCAGACCAGTTGTCGTGTATTGTTGAAGTTCATCAATCACTGAACTTATTTCGTTAATAGAAAACATTGATTCATTGACGATGTCTCGAAGAGATTCGAATGCAGCTTCCATAAAATCCATTACTACGGTCATTTTCTGGCATTTTACATTGAAGAGATGTACTCTATTATCGTAGTCCTCATCAATATTGGTCCCCATACCAATAATAGTATCTGAAATATCTATGCTTTCATTCAAAAACGTTTCTTCGATTCCGACTTCCCTAATTGTTCTCAACAAGCCTTCATGTATTTTTGCGACTGATCTAAAGGCTATTTCTCTACGTTTCCGTCCAATCCCAAAAATGCTACTAATCTGCTTCATCAACACATCTATTGTAGCACGTGCTGCATTCCAGATACTTTGAAAAATATTCTTAAAATTAACTTTAATTGTAATTGTTTTCCAGCCCAATTTAAACGCATTGATATCACAAAATACAGCAAATACTGGTAAGTCTTTTGTTGATATTTCAACATCAAAACCACAGTTTTTAACGTCAATAATAGATTTTAGCCCGAATTCGATAACAAACTCCAAAACGTTTACTGCAGCCCCCAGTGCAAATTTAACCCCATCAAGTACAAATTTGGCGGCTTCAAGAACACCTTTAGCAAATTCTAATCCCTTCTGAGCTAATTCGAAAAGACCAGCTGCTAAGTCGATAGCTACGCGTGACTTATCAACAATTACCTGAGCTAAAGACACTGCAGCTTTTGCTATATCGAATGCAATCATAGGTAATCTTACAAATAGTTTTGCTGCCTCTAATGCCAAGTACGCAATACCTCTGACTATTCTACATGCTATGTTTGCTAGCTCACAAATCGGGTCGGGAATTCTTAGCATACAATTTGACAACCAGCACCACGGATAAGGTATTGTCACAAACCAAACTTTCTTCCAACGTATTTCACATTCGATTCCCGGTACGCAAATACTGCTGCATGATTTAATTTTACAAAGATTATCAATATTTTTCTGTGCATTCCGGAGCTTTTCCAAAGCTTCTTCAAAAGGCTTTTTGGCTTCTTCAAGCTTTACTTTGGCCGTTTCTAGCGACGCTACTGCCGTATCAAACACTGCATGTGCGTTGTCCAGTTTAATTTGCTTGTCTTCAAGCCATTCTTGTGCTTTGGAAAACTGGTACTGAGCATTCGTAAGTCCTTGTTTTCCTTGATCTATTCTTTTGTTCGCATAATCAGCAATGACGTTTATCACCTTTTTTAGACCATTTAAATAACTATCTTTAAATGAAGAGCTTTCAGTCTGAATTTGTCGCTTCTTACGGGCTTTGGCAACAAACTTTCCTTGCACTCTTATTACCAGGTCATACCAGTTCTTCCCATTTTCAGCAGAGACGTCAAGTTGTGCCAAGAAAATATCCCAAATATTACCTTCAATGTATAAGTAAAGGCCATTATTTGTAAGAAACAGATCTCCGGTGGCTTTCATTCCGAGCAACTTTGCAAATAATTGCAGCTGAAAGACAAACTTGTTACTGGTAACTGACAAAGCTGCTCCCACGCCTATTCCTTTCTCGTAGCTGAAAAAGTTGTTAAGCTTCTTTTTATATGATGCACGTCCCAAAAGTCTAAATGCCTGCTCTCCTTCAAGATGCTCTTTCACTTTATCAAACCTGCTACATTTTAAAAGGCTGTCGGCGGAATAAACAATTTCAATATCAAATTCACCTAATTCTGCTCCCTTCACAACCAGATTTACAGTGTACTTAAGGCCAAAACCTGTGAAAGAAGTTGCCTTCTGTATCAAGGTGTTTGAGACTCTTGATAGCACGTTGGAAATTTCGTACTTAAAAGCGTCAATTTCAAGGGTCAGGCTGGTTTCAAAGTTTGCAAATAACTCTTGTTCAATGAACTCTGTGTCATAAAAGAACAAAGTAATAAGTCTTTCCAGTTCGAAGGACAATGCCCAAATTTGGTCTAGCAATGGTTTAATATCGTCAAACTTTCCAGACTCTTGCTCAGTCAAACAGTTTTGAATAAGATCTTTTATAGACATTACAATTTGCAAAATGTCATCAGCCAAAGTCTGCGTTCTATTTCTAAAAATGAGGAAATTTTCTAATGCTTGAAATTCAGTGTTCATCAAGTCAAGGATTTTGACAATGTGATTGTCCAAGTTTAAAATAGATGCACTAGTATTGATTTCAGCGGACGTCCGTGAGGGTTCGGAAGTCGCAAAAACATACGCCTTCTGCCTAATAGATGAATGCCAGTCTTCTAGTATTGGAACACCTTCAAAAGGGGTGGCTAGTTCCATCTGTACAGTGAAGAATATTCCCGGTGGGTTAGAAGTCTCTCCGCACCAAGTTCTGTTGTTACCTACAGCATTGATAAAGTTAACGAAATGACTTTTTTTGCTAAAAGGTAAAATAAATTTCGTACCTTAAATTGAATAATGTTTTCTATAGTATATCGATAGTAACAACTGATGATTCTGTGTCAATATTCTAAGCCTTTAACTAAGAAATGTGCTGCAATATTGTTCATGCTATGTCTGCTACCAAATGAAGAATTAAAAAGCACGCCTAGAGATGTCAGTCACTTGAAGACGTCGTTTCTGACGACTCTCGGAAACTGATTTGTAAACAAAGTGATATAAGTGTCTGCACGAATTCTGCAATATATGCCGTCATTCAACAGGAAAGTAAATTGACTTTTAACATAATCGATATTTTAGTTCAATATTTCTTGTACCTTTGATAAATTTGTGTTATTTTGCCTCGTATAGGTGACTTTCATTGAACAAACAAGATAAATAATAAAATTGATCTGATGCAATTTCTTTCTTAAATGTCACAGGTTTCAAATAGAGCTATTTTTCCACGGATTGCTCTTTACAGTGTGACAGATATATGACGACAACCTTTGATATAAAAATATCAGTAATATTGAATTTTTTATATACAAGACAGACATTTCAGGTAACAGTAATGTGTGTTTCGGTTACTAGCTCGACAGGTACGCTTTTCAGATCAGTTTTGTGACAGTTCATACCTTACAAAATTCTTTCATCGATATTGTATCAAATCCTATTGATTTTCTTTTACCGGTATATATACACAACTATATTGATTTGGAAATTTGGACATTGGCTATATTGAAAAGTTTGTAATACCCAAGACAAAAATTTCATATATTATCAGAAAAATAGTGCGTTACGATTACAAACCAGATATTCATGTTTTCAGCTGAAGACGGTGACAGTTCACAGCTGAACAAAATTTCACTGATATTTTACCGAATTCTGTCGTAACTTTTTATTTATACAAAATTTCTATGATTTAGATATTGCAATTGATACATTTTTCTCGTCTTGTATGTTATCTAGCATTGTGGCACATTTGCTATTCATGCAGTTGTTTAAATTCTGACAGTCAAAGTTGACAATTTCTATCTAATGTTTCAAATTTGTATGTACGTAATCTGTTACATTACTCGCAGCTTTAAAGATACCCATGAGTCGGATCAATTTAGTATGAAATAGGGGTAGCCCTACAAAACAAGCATTCTCTAGTTAAACGCATGGTATACTCATTATCGATTTGACTGAATTTTAAGACGTCAAGAAGTGCCAAAACAATTGGCTGGCTACAGGTATATGCAGTCCATTCTTGTCGAAAAATAGTGTCATAACCTTCTGAAACAACGTTTTCAATTTAAGAGGCATAATATATCTGGCTCCATAGTCAAACTTTCACTTTAATGTGGTTGATCTTCAAAATCCTCAGGCAGATAGTTACTAACCATGGTACTGGAATGACTTCTTTAATATTTGAATATGCTGCATTTCTGTTTGCTTCTTGAGGTCAGACATCAACAGTTATTTCAGAGCTAAAATTATAATCCAGGTAACGAAGTGATGTGGTAAACAGTTGTTTAGAACTCTTGTTGCATCAATATTTTTCATTTTTATTGTGTGAGCCTGGGACTTTTCAATACAAGAATGAAGGAAAGCGTTCAAATGAGAAATATCTTTCTTCGCTGGAGGTAAGTGAAATTGATCAATATCAAAATATCAGATTTAAGCTAGTTTTATGACAGTACATGTATATTTACCAATATATGCATATTCAGCTCTGCAGTTTAATATTAAGCATGTTTTGCTCATGTTTTTAATTGGGAATTTCAGCCTCAAAAAAGACATACTATTTGTCACTGACCAAAACATGATGCCTGAATAAGTCGTGTACATTTACAAATTACCAATGTTTATATTTGCATATGGTCGTATGTTCTTAAACTTTTACATCGTCACAAATCCACCACATTAAAATATTTGTCGTCTGGATAGATTCTCTTTACATCTTGCAAATACGTTATTTTGTAATATTAATACTATACAGTGTTATATTCTTTAGAAACTTTCTCATATTAAAGGTGGTGTATAGCATTATGTGAAGTCTGAAATATAGAGGAAGATGACAGTTTTATCTAATTGTTTACTGATGTTGCTTATTAGAAACTATGTTGTCTTTGTCTGTCAAAGAATACAGTTAGTACCAAATAAAATGACATGCCTAAACATTAAAATACAGTTTCACTACAATAGCACTACTTTTCTTGCAGAAATAAAAAAAAATCTTCACAAATTCGATATATTTCGTCCTGAAATATATGTCTCTTGCTCACAAATTCGTTCTTGCAGATCGTGACCGACATCTATAGGTGTGATTTACTGCACAGAATGTATAAGAATCATAGAAACAAGATGGAGAACAACGCACTTCACAACACTGAATCGAGGTCATGAGGATTTTTTTTCCTTTCTGTGGGAAATAAGCAGGTGGGATCAGGGATATTAAATGATGAGACATCAGTTAAACATTTGTATATTTCAATTCTGCCCCCTAAACTTATTTCAAAACTGAAATCAATATAGCTGTACTTATAAAAAAGATTAACTTTTGGGTTACATTTGTTATAGACTGAATATAGACCGTGGTATATATTTACGGAATACTTGATACATACCGCCAATTGAAGCATACGTTTCGACCTCGGCATTTATAGATTTTGCCAAACTTATTTTGTAATCTTGTCCAAACACCTTAAAGTTCAATGAAGGTGACATTGTCACACGTGCATATGCATTCCACTCTTCTAAAAAGATGGACGTTAACACCTGAAAAAAATAAAGTTGAAATGTAAGTCTTGGTTTGATCGTTTGTATATTGTGTTACACCAGAAACATTGACTTTCTTAGACACTGTCTGAATTTCTCAAAGCAACAAGATCGAATGTCATCCATGTAAAATTAGAATTAACATGACAAGTAAAACATCAGCTCTTTCCAATTAAATCTGTTAGAAGATCCCCTGGAACCATAGAAAGCAACCATGACTATGTTTGACCTGTTCATAAGAGGTAATAAAATGTGCGCCCCCCTAGCACCGGCTTAAGCGGAATTCTATTACAGTACGAATGAATGTACCCAATGAATATTACAACACTTATTGCTAAATCTGATTTAAACAAAAAAGTCAATAACGTTTAATAAAACTGGAAAATTGAATGAATTTCCGTTTGTAATACATGTTCTTGTTATAGTAAAGTGTTCTGCGACTTAATAATCAAACTGCCAAACGTTGCTGAGCGTGTTACATGTTAAGTGTCAAATTTTACTACAAAGAGCGTTTCAGAGTACGCTTCTTTATTTTGTTAAACAAAAGTGATATTTTGAACAAAATGTTCTTAATACTTGTTCCCGTAAGGGTGGCTGGTTACATATTATTAACACAACAATAAACATTTTTTTCGAAGTCAATTTATGGAATTTCATATCAAATCCGAATCATTAATATTGGTTTTTGTCATGAGCTTTAATCATGAGCATATTGTTTTAGATTTCAACTGGGTGTATTGTTATGTCGTCAGCCCAATTAATTTATCAGTATCAACAGAATTGTTGAATTTCGAAAATATGTTTCAATATACTTATATGGCAACAACAAAGCAACAACACATTAATTTATCATTAAATTTTGATTTATTTACTTACAGTCTCCACATCTGGCACACCAAAGAATATGTCTGCATTGCCGTCAATAGTCCAAAAGTTTCCATTGATTGAAATTTCTCCTCCTAGCCAAACGTCTGCATGAGACAGGAAATCGAGACTGAAATGAAATGAAAACTTAAAAAAATCTTTAATAATCAAACTTACTAGCTCTTAGGTTGTTGCTATGTGGTTAAATAGCTTAAATTTATTATAATCAAGCTTTCCAGATTTTATGTTGTTGCTATATTGTTTATATAGGGACCACCATGGCTGAGTGGTTTAAGTCGCTGACTTCGACTTGCCCATCGCTGTTGTTCGTTCGAAATCTCGCATGGAATGTAGATTTGTTTCATGTGAGGAAGCAATCAAGTAGGTTTACGGAAGTCTGCGGTTCTACCCTAGTGTCCGCCTGTGCCTAAAGCAAAGCCCAGTACCTGTGGAATTCATCTACGTTCAAAGCTTGAACGTCGCCATATGACCTAAACTTGTGTGAATATGTTACGCGCTAAAGAGTGTTCGTATTATGATGCTCTAATTTAAAAGCAATTACAATATTAGCTGATTAAAGTTCGTGTATTCAAGAACATACTTTTTCCATTCCAAAGCATTTTAGTCTGTATAAAAAGTGATTTTCTCTTAGGTTGAATGAAACCTTAGACTGAATATTCTGACTTGCCAAAACTGTTAAAATCACTAGATATGAAATTATATTCCGGGATATGATATGGAAGTTTTCAAGAAAGCATTTTGCAACAGATCTGAAAAACGGTCTACAGAGAGACTCACATATTCAAAAGTCGTAGCTCTTCGAACATTTCGACTTAACACAAAGACAAAAGAATAATCAATCCACTTTTTCAAGGACCACATTCTATCAATATTTTAAGTAAGCAAGGTTGGATATACATTTTTCATAAAGAAAGTCATGGCAAAATGAATGTTTTGCGTTCTTCAGTATTAATCTACAATTTATACTTTAAAAGTTGGTGAATAGGGACCTAGACCTTTTAAGATACTAGTATATTTAGATAATACTTACGGATACTGAAACATTGCATCTCCATTCCATAGTTTTAACTCTGAAGAGTGGCTGCTAACAACGGATAGGCCAATGCCTCTGGGCAGTACACTTAATCCATATTTCGCTTTAAGTTGCTGGAATATATTTATATTATCAAAGATACTCCTTGACTCTTCTGGTATCATGAGGAAAAAACTTCCTCTGCTGTTCTGACCAAGACCAACGATGATACAAAACTTGTTACCTTTAGAGGGCAGAGGTAATTTAATGGCATGGCCTAGTATGCTAAGCGAAATGTTTGAATCAAATCGGAATACATTGTAGATATGATCATCTAGAACAGGGGCCTCGTTGCACCAGGCTGTATCCTTAATTTCATCACCATACAATATCTCACTTTTCAGATCTTGTATTGAAAGTACAGAGTCGCTAGATGTACCAAACTTGATCCAGTTTGGTAGTGATGGGCTTAAAAAAGATAGATATGTTCTCAAAAACGATTCATGAGAAATAAAATCAAAGATGTCCGAGCCCGTCAGATTTAAAACTTTGCAGTCATTTTGTGGTTCCTCGCTAAATAGAAGATTGCCGTCGTCAGGTTTATAGCTGACAATATTACTTATCCTGCATTCTCTTTCGGCCAATGTTATTGCAAGTCCTTGAAGCGAAGCTGGTAACGCCATGACATTGTTCTCGACAAAAGCTATACCAAATGTGTAAAACACCGATGGCTGCTCTCTCAGTCTGTACCACTCAGATGTAGATTTAAGTTTCATGTTAGAATTTGTTCCACCCGTGCATTGTGTGACCGACAACGAAAAACATGCCTCCGGAAGCAAGAAACCGCCTATTTTATATTGCTCAAACACGGTGCCATATTCTCCATCTATGAAATAAGATTATCGGAAGTTTAGAAAATATATACTGAATGCTTTTTTATGGAATTTGAATAGTTACAGAGTTTTTTCTTCTCTTTGTCTAATACGATTATCAGAAATAAATGTTTCATTACCTAAATTACATTTGTACAACAATACGATGTTAAAAGTATATTTTGCGCATCACTCGGTACTAATATTATAACTGTCTGAAAGGTACGGAAAATAACGCGTGAACAACATTTTTGTGATAAATTACTTGTTTATTATATTTACCTCTTGGACAAGAATATCCGTCGGTCTGAAGCTCTCTACCATCATAACATTCACATTCGTAAGACCCTTCTGTATTAGTACAGACCTCTTGACACCCACCGTTATGTATAAGGCATTCATTTATATCTTAAATTGAAATGTATTAGTGTTTGTTCTCATGCTATTTTAGAAATATTCAGTCTTTAAGACAAAATATGGTTAGATCTTTTAAATATATCTTTAAGTAATGAAAGCTATGAAATAAACAGAACAACGTAAAGTGTCCAGCTCAATCAAAACAAGACATGATTTTAATCTGTAATTTATCTGGTAACTGTAATAATAACCGGAAACATATCGCGTCTTTTTACAAACTGTAACACTGCATATCAAAATTAGTCAGTATTTATGTTAGCCATTTTTCAAGAATTTTGGTTTCATTTCCTGTTAGTTTTGCTAAATATACTCAATAAAAATGTGTTTCAATACCTGTTTCACAGTGGGCAGAAGTAAAGCTTGGGCTACAGAGGCAGGAGTACGAGTTCAGTCCGTCTCTGCAGGTCCCAACATGTTGGCATACCACTCCAATACAGTCGTCAATATCTGCAAAATATCACAATGATACTTAAAATATTATCCAAACGTTGTTACATCTTATTTTTTTTAAATAATATATAATTATAAACTTAACCTAAAATCAATGAAAACATGTGGGCGTTGTTCGTTTAGATTTACTAAAAAAAGATCGAATCGTATTTAGTCGTGACTTTGGTTATATGGTTAAGTCTTTCTACTATTCGATGCAGTTACTGCTGGTATGAAACATTTAGCGTGAACAATCCATAGAAACAATAACACATGGCAATAGCCTAGACCGAACATAGACGTGTATTGCAAACATTTTGACATGCACACGCAAAACGTACCCGAGCAAGTGTGTAGATCACTCTCTATTTCATATCCTGTATCACAACTGCAGACATAGGAACCAACTGTGTTGTCACAATTCTGTGTACATCCAGAAATACCTCGTCCACACTCATCGATATCTGCAATGTTTCAGTTCAAAATGTAAAACATATCCACTTTAATATGTTAAATGAACTATTACAGAACAGAACATATATTTTAATATTACATAAAGCAATTGATGCGTTATGCATTATCATTTCGTACTGGACATAGCTTTTTTCACTTAAAAGATGCATAGATATTCAGGTTAGTGCCATTTTTAAACGCACTCTATGTAGTGTTGTTTTATTACTATTTTAAACGTTAACAGTATTCACAAAGGAGAGTAATGTAGAAACACCAGTATAGTATTTTCTTTTCAAAAAAGCTTTGTAAGATTCTAAGGAAAATTTACTTCCTTAAATACCAGCGAGATACCTATTTCTTTTTGACTAGTTTATTGTTTGTCTTTTCTTTTTTCTCATTTTGAGAAGTAACAATTCCTTACGGACATATCGTACAGTTTTCTGTATGTATATAGGCAAAATGTTTCCTGCAAACAGACTTTCTTTAAACTTTGTGTACTGACTAAGAGCCAAGTTTGAAACGGAAATATGTATTAAAAATCATAGGTACCCAGGCTTAATCTTAAATTATCTGCCCTTGAAAATCAGAAAATACCACAAAATCCAATTTTCAAGGGCAGGTAATTCAATATCAAAGCAAAGAAACTGTGCATTTAAATTTATACTTCTGTTTCAGACTTCATTTGCAGTCAGTATGCAAAGTTTAAAGACTTTGTGGTATCATTTTGTCATGTTCATAGTTAAGGACAGTTGCCACAGTGTCTATATTGACATGGGGCAAAAAATTTCTTGAAAGTCGGAATCTATTTTCAAAGGCAGATAATTCAAGACCAAGCCTGGGTACCTATGATTTTTAATACATATTTCCGTTTTAAGCTTGATTCTCAGTCAATACACAAAGTTTAAAGTAATTCTGCCCGTAAGAAAAATGTTGCCTATAATATACATATGTCTTTAACAGAAACTTGTTTTGTTGTCAGCGTAAAAGTGCCGTTTTGTTTTACATTAATCTTTTGTAAACTTCAACCTTTGAATTACATTTATATAATTAGTGAACAGTTACGAATACCAGTGCAGGATTGTTCGTCCGTGTCTAGTTGAAAGCCGTCACTGCATTCACAATGATACGATCCAGGTTCATTAACACACGTTTGTATACAGCCTGCATTGTTCTCGGAACACTCATCAACGTCTTGCAAAAAAATTTAGCGGTTAGAATTGGATTTTGGTTTAATATAGGGTGAGGGGGGTATTCCTGTTGTTAACAAAGTTTTATAAAAGCTATAAAAACGTAAAGATCATTTGAAATTAATTTATTTTTTTATTTCATTGGCTTCAGGTATTTTATTGTAACTATGTATTTTGTACACATACCTGCATGCTTAAAAGTCACCATTTCATGTATGTATTATTTCTTGCATTCTATACTCTATCAACTGTAGACATTTCAGTTAATAAAGTATAATTCGACTGGCAAAATCTTAAATAGCCTAATAGTATGTTGGCAATAATATATTACCTTCACACCCTAAACCATTTTCGGTAAGTACATATCCTGTGTCACACCCACACGTGTATGAACCAACGGTGTTTTGACAGTAAACTGCACAGTCTTCACTTCCATCTACACATTCATCCACATCTGTTTCAAAGTAGAATCATTTAG
This sequence comes from Mercenaria mercenaria, assembly GCF_021730395.1. Classification (NCBI taxonomy): domain Eukaryota; kingdom Metazoa; phylum Mollusca; class Bivalvia; order Venerida; family Veneridae; genus Mercenaria; species Mercenaria mercenaria. The sequence goes on along the minus strand of NC_069361.1, from coordinate 18,069,403 downwards.
TTACGGTTCAATTATTGTTACAATATTATCTATGATATTATTATCTTAGGTCTAAACGTAAAATACTCATGTAAAATGAAGTATTCCATACAAAAATAAAAGAAATAGTTTAATAATGAGTTTATACCTAATGGTTCCTTCTGTTAAGAATGGAACATTTAGAATTGGTTAGTCACACTTGTCTGAGCAACTGACCTCGAAAGCTGTTGCCATTACAAGCTGGCCAATCAAACTCCGTGACCTTAGAAATAACTTCTAACGTTAAAACTAATTTAGGCGACTCTGACTGAACGCACTCAGCGGATTACATATTACTACACCTGAGGATGGAAAATTGGCTTTGTTGAAACATGCCAAACATCTTATTTGTCACAAACGTTAACATACGTTGTTACCTTCGGATGCATGGTCAATATGTGTAAACAAACCCCATTGCTACAAATGTACGCATCGAATGGTACCCTGCATGTGGACATGTACAGACCGAGTCAATGTGTGTAGCCAGTGTTTCTTAATTGCCGTATTTACTCAAATGAACGTTTACTTTGTTGTTGAATTTAACAACTTATGTTAGCGTAAATACTTTGGAAAAAGCGGACTTGACATGTTTTAGGCAGTAGAAAACAACAGAGTTCTTTTTCAAAATTTTAGATTGTTTTTGTATTTTGGTACAAAAATAAATGCACCGTTGGTGCAAAATGCAACGCCCCCGGGAGCGCTTAAACGGGGGGATACGGAATATAAATAAGATAGAAGTGTCCAATCCTCTGGTTCCACACACTGATGACCAATATTTAAAACAGACACTGCAACCAAAATTTTACAAGATGATCATTATATACTTATATAGATGTGCCCTAGAAGGAATTTTTGCTATGCTTTAACTTGTTTTATGCAATCTAATTGTGTGTTTTGAATGCCAATAAACGGTTTGTCGAATTCTATTTTGATACATCAATGCTAAAATATAGCTGAATTTAGTTGAAATTTTGTTAGCCTTGATGTTATGAAATAAACAGTATCTTTAGCATCTAGCTTCTGTTGAGCATTATAACGTACAGTACCTAAACAAGATTTTCCGTTGAGATCCAGTTGGAAACCACTGTAGCATGAACATGCAAATGATCCAACTGTATTGATACAGTAGTGCTGGCACCCGGAAGTTCCTCTTGAACATTCGTTGACATCTGGTAACGAATAGTAAACTTCAATGTATTATGTTTTAATTGTCATTCAAAATGAAACTAACTACAGCTTGATATTGTGGTCACATATGACATATAATTTAAAATATCTATTACCATTTATCATGCCAAGAAAATACTTTTTCCATTGAATATACAGAAGGTAAGCGGATGGTTTCAATTATATTTAAACACAAGTTTACAGAGACAAGATACATTTTCTAAATATTTAACGTTTTCGTTTGAACATTAGAACAATTAAGAGTGTTTTGATTAAATGTAAACATTCGTGTGTACAGTATATCAGGTTTGTATCCAGAGCAAAGATCATTCAGAGAAACTCATGATCCTGGAACAATTACAACGCCCATAAATACACAATGCTAAAAGGTTAGTCTCTATAGAATCTCTCTAATCGAAGGAGATGAAGAAAAATAAAACCTTTCTTCGCTAAAAATAACAGAATTTTAGGCAATTTGAGGACGTTTCCTGTCCTTGGAAGGATACACCTTATAAAAAACGGGAGAAGAGAAGTTATCCTACAAGTCTGAAAACATTTTTGAAATTTGTCAAAAAGCAAACACTTGAAAAATTATGTATGAAATTATTGCCATCTAGTGTCTGAAGTCAAACCTCGACATGATCTTCCGTTGAAAGACAGTTCAAAACCATGATTGCATGAACATAGGAATGAACCTTCTGTATTTGTACATGAATGGTCGCATCCTGAAGTGCCCTCAGCGCATTCATTCATATCTAAAAGTAACATACGCAATAAGTATTTAACAGTCAAATTTTAACTTTTATTACTTTTTAAAGCTGTCAGTTATTTTGTGTAGAATAGGTGATAGTGGTTTTCTGCTTCTCAAAGTGGTGTTTGTCTCACTGAAATTGATATTTTCAATTAAATAAATAACTATCGCATGGGTATGGGACATAATCTACATTTTGTATTAACAAAATATATATTCTCCTTATATGTCAGATTAAATTTCTTAACAATCAAAGCTAGAAGGTTACCATATTAACTATAATCATGCCAGCGTAACGGTAAACCCAACAAAAACAAAACAGAAAAGACAGATACAACTGGTAAAATTTTTATTCAGGTAACATAACAAGTGTCGTCTTATTCGCTATTCACTTAAAAAATGGTTTTATGTTGTAAATGCCTTAAAAGAAATGTACCTTACTCAAAATACCTAAAACATTCAAAATAATTTCTGAGTTAGGATTATTGTGTATTTATACCTGTACAAGAAGATCTGTCTGCAAGAAGTGTGTAACCGGTGTAGCAGGAACATGTGTACGATCCAGCAGTATTCGTGCACCAGTGATCACAATCATTCCAACCTGAACATTCATTCCGATCTGTTTAAAAATATATTTATAGTTCTTACAATAACGTCACAGTCAATTTCTATTATCATCTTGGGCTTTTAATAATGTAATGTTTGTGCTTTTGTTTGAAGACACCGTGTGGCCTATAATTTGAAGCTAATTTCAAATTGTTACAAAATTTGGAAATAAATTCAAGACCAAGACAAAGTCCCGTTACATGCATTTCTAAAGCGGCATGGTTAACATGACAACAATATCAGAAGTGGGTGAGTTAGTTGGATTTTACGATTCGGCACAAAAAGGTCATATATATGTGTATTTAAAAGAAAACACAAGTAAAAAATGTAAGGTCGCCGCTCCTTATCAAATATAATAATACTTTTTCGGCATGTTTTCACATGCTCCACACATACATGTTTCAATTTTTATGATACGTCAGACTTCATGAATTGCGTTACGCGGTCATTTGATTTTTGCATTTAACTTGACTAGAGTTTAGCGGACAGTGCCGACCTTTAGCGTAATCCTGGAAAACTAGATATTCTTTTATTTATTTGTTTTGTTTGTTTTGTTTTTGTTGTTGTTGTTGTTTTTAAGCTGATGTGGGAGAAGCGGTCACTTTTTGACTCATGACAAACTAGCACTATTTTAATCATGAGAAAATAAGCAAGAAGACCAATGCTAAATTTGTTCAGTTGAAAAGATATCTATAAATTTTACAAACGGATCGGACGACCTGAATAATATTTTATAGCCCATTTGCAAACAAACATTATGCCATGTCAATGTTTAAGAATAAATGTAATTATGTTAACTTGTAAAGAAATTATTTTCGGCGCTTTGATGCACTGCAACAATCATTTTCATGTTAACCTTTACCCTGCTTAATTTTTAAAACGGACTGATCCATCTTTCAATTTGGACAGTACCATTCATTATTTGAAGGGATGTTCATTGAAAATTTGCTGACTGACTAGCGAACAGTGCAGACTGATGTGCAGGCTGATCTTGGTCTGCACTGGGCGCAAAGGCAAAAATACTTGCTACCAGCAGGCTAAAGGTTGCTGGTCGGCAAGTGGTTTTGCCTTTGCGACCAGATCAGCCTGCGCATCATGGTCTGCACTGTTCCATAGTCAGTCAGTACATTTTCAGTGAACACCTTCGAACAATAAATGGTACTGTCCAAACTGAATGACAGACTAGTCCATTTTAGAAATTTAGCAGGGAATATGTTAACATGATATTTACCTTGACATGTATATCCGTCTGTGAGAAGACTGTAACCAGTGTTGCATGAACATCTGTATGACCCGTATGTGTTTACACAGTTTTGTGAGCACGTGGTCCAACCTGCACATTCGTCTATATCTGTTTGTACAGACATGAATTAAATATTCCCTTCGTTTACAAATAATCATTCTAAATATCAAATTCTAAATATCAAATAAAAAGGTTAAACATATCAGAATTCTTGAACGTTTACGAGTTTTTGGACTTATGCCAATAATTATGGCATTACATTTCAAAGCAATATACTAATATGAATTAAGGCACCACCTAGCATTGGGGATTTATCTTTTTATATCCGCTTAGAAAGAAATATTCAACGCTCAAGAAAGTGAAACTTTGCTCTAAACTGTAGTTTACATTTAGTGTCATCATACCTCTTACAGCGAATATCATACTTTGCAAAATTTACGGAAGCCGTGACGGTGACGTCATTCAGCGTTCTCGCACTAGCTTTTAGGATTTTTTTGTTTGTTTGAAGTCCACGCAGAAACTTGAGGGCCTTTACACTTCCTTACTGTTTTAAAAGTGTTTTTCAGTTGCATGTACAGTTCTCATTACGAAAAAGAAGTAAAATAACCACGTTAGCGCGGTTTACGAGTTTCTATGACTGATTCGGGGTGCTCGGATGTTCATGCAGACAACCAGTCTGCGGTGTGTATATAAACCGGAACCGGAAAACATCGAAAAAATTGTCTCAGTATATGCAGACAACAAAGACGAATAACTATATACGGACGTTACCGTCTCGGGGATTTTCATCCCCTATAATAGACTAAGAATGTGCTGATAAAGATAAGCAAAATTACGTCTTTACTTGGTCTGATTTAATCATATTTATTTCTTTTGAAAACATGTAACAGAATAAGTACATAATAGAATTGATTTTGAAAAAGAACTTGTAATTTGTTTAAAGCAAATGGCCGGGTCGGACCACAAGTTTTACCAACATTAATGACGGCCCTTCCCTAAAAGTAACAAAATGTTCAGTTCTTAGTTCGTAATTTATGTGCAATATTCAAACCAAATGAACAAGAGAAATAAAAAAAGAAAACAACAAAGACTTTAGTAAAGTAAGAGATTAAACAGTTTTTATATGGAAAGTAAGTTACTATTTTTTTAAAAAAAGAAGAACAAAGAAAACAAAACAAATGTAGCAGAAAAGGAGTTATTTGCTCGCCCTTCCACCCCTACATTAAGTCAGGGTTTAAAGTTACAATAACAGTGACTGAAAAGTATTACTAGTAATTCAGTAAATTTTGATTCCAATTTAAACGTTTAGTTTTCTTTATATAATCTTGTACATGAATAAAAATGATGTCATTGATTTCTTGTGATAGGTTCTCGAATCCAAATAAACAATTTGTTGGCACTTAAGGGGCAGTACTGACGAGTATCAACGAAAAGAGTGGGCATCTGAAAAAAGGAGTGTTACGCGTTTTTTGTGATATATATCCACAGTTACACATTTGGTCATCACTTTTAGTGGATGTAAAATAAGTCTGAATTAAGATCGCTATATTTGTTTCGTATTTTTGCATGATGGAGCTGAGAAAATCTCTCACAAGGAAGGCAAAAAGAAGGAGCTTCGGGCGGTTAGGGTTTTTGTTTTAATTTATATTTAAAGGCTGATACAGTGTCCACATTGCGGAAACCTGTGTCTAGGTCATTCCAAAGTTTGATAGATGACGGTATTACAGATTTAGCATTGATTTTAAGCTGTCGTGCCATACTAGAAATAGTTTGTCAAATTTTAGGTATTGATTGGTAAATTGCTGCGAGAGATAACTCGGCTATATTTACATATCAAAATTAATCATTTCAACTGGATATTTGGACCTACCATGACCAAAAAGGTGGTTCTTTGTATGGAGACTTGAAGCGTTCCTAAAAAGTTCATATATTGGTTGGTATCTCCCATGTTATCACGAAAATGAAATTATAATAATAGTACGGTACTGGACCTACATGGCATCCTGCAATTTGAACATGAACCCTATGAAAATACTCCGAATCAATTGAAATGAAGATAATAAGACCATTTCACATATACAACGAACCTGAAATGAAACTGAACCGAAAGTAAAAAATAACAAATATGCATTATGATCATTCAATACACGCCTGTAGCGTATTTCTTTACAAAGTGTCACGGATTTCAGGACGATTTCTGTATTATTTGCCCTCAACGAAAACGAAAGTAAATAACTATTTCACAGAGTTATGTCTGTTCAATATTTAACTTATTTTTGATGATATAGTTTTATTTTGGCTCAAATCGAGCAGACTATGTAAATAGCAAATTGAACTTAACGATTTGTCTGTGTAACATGAGACTGACAGTTCATGTATTAGTACACGAGTACATTTCGATTACCAACAGGTCGTTCTCGGTTTTCAGTTAACGTTGATGTTCATACTGTAACAAATTATCTCACCGATATTTTTTATAAAAGTCCTGGTAAAGTCTTTACTGACACTCATACACAACGTCTTTGATTTGAAAATTGCCAGTCGCTTGAGTGTTTGACAGAATGTGCCCAAAATATATATGCTTTTTCCTCGGGCAAATGTTCCATATCTTGACAATCAAAGTTGACAGGTTCAATTTCTTGGGTAGCTCGGAAGTTTCAGGTAAAGCAACATATGAAATAAATATAGTTTTAAACAGAATACGTAAACATTTGTTGTCAAGATGTAAAACGCTTGTGCGAGAAGAAGCGCCATCAATATTCTGTCAAACATGCCGGTAAAAAAATGCAAAAGGATTCGGAAAAATACCAGTGATAGGATCTGATTTGAACTGTCACCGACGTTAACAGACTAATTGTAGGCGAAATAACACTCTAATATCATGTTGAACAGACACATCAGCTCTGTGAAGTGCCAGCCTACTTTCGTATTCGATGACGGCAAGTAACGCAGAATTCAACTACATTATCGAGGCTCGTCAGATACTATTACTTCAAATGATCGACATCCTCATGCATATAAGCCGAAACGATACCGAAGAGTGAATCGAAATCGAACCGAAGCTTGACGGTCCGAAAAGGTGAACAAGGTCACGTTTATTTGCAAACTCGGTCAAAATATCCTCCAGGATCCCCGTGCAATTCCTAAACAAGCTTGCGATATACAAATATAGATGTACCCATTTCATTACGCCGACATCGACGCCCATCAAAATCCAAATCCAAGCAAAAAACACATCATTATATACCTCCCATATTAAGGTCATTTTATAAGTACATTTCTTTTTTATTTATCTTGTATTACGGAGCGGATTTCCACCGAACCTTACAGGAGTGATCAGTGCCAAGTTTATTGTGCATATTGTCTGCATGTTTGGTTCAGTGAATTTCAGCGGATTTTTTGTTGTATTTTACCTTGTCCGCTCAACTGCGGCGATACAACAAGCAGGCATTACACCAAGCTTCACAAAGGTTATTATTGCCGAGCCCAGTTGAGCATATCTTCGGCATGATCCGGTTCTTTTAGCTCAGTTTTGGCACCTGATTTATGAAATATTATTATATGAGCCGTGCCATGAGAAAATCAACATAGTGGGTGTGCGACCAGCATGGATCCAGACCAGCCTGCGCATCCGCTCCATGCTGTTCGCTTTTAAAGCCTATTGGAATTGAAGAAACTGTTAGCGAACAGCATGGATCCTGACCAGACTGCGCGGATGCGCAGGCTGGTCTGGATCCATGCTGGTCGCACACCCACTATGTTGGTTTTCTCATGGCACGGCTCATATTTTGGCCTCTTCTCTTATCTTCATATCCTCTATACCTTACAAGAGTGCCAAACCTAATTGTCCGTATTATCGGCATTTTCCGGTTCATTGATTTTCAGCGAAGTTATTACCGTTGATTTGTCAAATTCTATAATGTCTCATTGTTTGTGCTTCTTCTCCCACTGGTTCGAACTCCACCAAATTTTAGAACAGGGAACAGTGCCAAGCATAGTTGTGTAAATCGTTGAAGTGTTATAGTTCAGGGATTTTCAATGGATAATGGACCTTAATATGTGGCATTCTACAATGATTGTGCGATAAGTGGCGGGAGAAATACGTTTTTCATAAGAAACACAACCTCAGGTTTTATACTTGCTTTTGTTACATATTGTGTAGATAAACAGTTATATAGTGATTTGATTTGTTTGCATGATACTGTACCGTTAAACAAACAATTTAAACACAATATTGTAAGAATAAGCAATCTTAAGAAGCACTGAAGCATTATAATTTAGACTATCCAAAATGTCTCACATTTAAATAATTGCGAGCGTAATGACATGAAATTTCTTATAAGTGTTTTAATGGGTCATAATTATTCCAAAAACAAAAATTTTGACAAAAAAAATATTTTCCGAAAATACCACACATAAATGAAAATATCGGATCTAAAATTAATATCGTTCTTTTATGTGGGAATAACATTTAAGCGCTTTCAAATGTATATGAGCCGTGCCACGGGAAAACCAACATAGTGACTTTGTGACCAGCATGGATCCAGACCAGCCTGCACATCCGCGCAGTCTGGTCAGGATCCATGTTGTTCGCTAACGGTTTCTCTATTTGCAATAGGCTTTGAAAGCGAACAGCATGGATCCTGACCAGACTGCGCGGATGCGGATGCGCAGACTGGTCTGGATCCGTGCTGGTCGCAAAGCCACTATGTTGGTTTTCTCATGGCGCGGCTCATATTTCGTGTATAGCACAATAGCCATTGTTCTGACAACTATACGGCTATTGTCAAACTATATTTTAGCTTAAGGGTTGCGCAAATTAAATAGGTGACCTTTAAAGTGCAGAAGAAATCATTGTCAGCATTTTTTCTGTTGAGGCTAGCTATAACGCTTGATCTTCAAGTCGTCAAACTTAATTGTACACTTATGTCCCAAGGCTGGAACTTTAAATTGGTAATTTATCCTTCTTGCATTTTGATGATTCAACATAAATTATATAGTTTTGTTATTTACATTTTCTATACATATATATATATTCATGTACTTTTATTTTCTCGTCCTCAAAACAGAAGTATGACGGCCGTAAATGGTTGTCCCATACCTGAACCCTGTATTGCAATTACGTCTGGTCCTTTGAGATCATAGATTCTATTCAATGCAATTGTGCAACAGAGTTCCACCATTTTATTCTGTTTTTATCTTGTTTGGTTTTGTTCAGTGTTTCCATAGATCTTATTATGAATTAGTAAAAAAAAGTATTACTTGCTAGTTCCATTAAAAGACTGTCTGTTTAACTTTCTTTGTAATACATACGGTAGTGGACCCGAAACGACAATCGGACATTTCCGTTTGTTTACGTATTTGCTAGTTCGGAATTCCCCGGTTCTTATGAAGAACACTTTCTGTTATGATCAAAGAATGCCGAAATCGCGTACGGATTTTACGTAATCGCACGGAAACTGCCGATTGACATTACGGGCTTATTACCTTAACTTACCTGTTGTACAAGAGCCTCCAGTATAACCGCTACAGCACACTTGTCTGGAACATGTACCCGGACAGCTGTAACTCTCTGTTCTATATAATATAATGTCATGTCATTATTCATTTACAATACAGGAACAGTTGATATAGCAAAACAGCTTTATAAAGGTGCCTTTTTACAGAAGTGGGAAACGAAATAGTATTGGACCGATTTTACGTAAACTTTACAAAACCGATGATGGTCCGATATAAGAATCGAACGTTTTGCCATTCGGTCCGATTCGGCCCAATACTTAATGCTTGATGCGATAACTGCTATCTGTTTCTTTCTGATATCATACCGATTAGGAACCAATATCACAAGAGCTTATGTTTTAAACGATGGTTAAAAGAATTTACGAGATATCAAGAAATATACGGTAACATTAATGAAATTAAGATATACCTAGATCATATCATACACAACAATACCGGTACATTTCAGATAACGACTTGATTTAGACCAAAATCATAAACAGATATCGCTTTGTCATTCCTGTCTGGTAACAGCTGAAATGTCGGACCAATATTATAAACAGGGACCAATATCATAAACAGATATCGCTTTGCCGTTACTGTCTGGTAAAGGCTGAAATATCGGACCAATATCATAAACTGATATCGTTTAACCGTTTCTGTCTTATAACTGCTGAAATGTCGGACCAATATCATCAACAGATATTGCTTTACCGTTTTTGACTGATACTGGCTGAAATGTCGGACCATTATCATAAACTGATATCGCTGAGACATTTCTGTCTGATAATGGCTGCAATGTTGAACAAATGCCATAAAAATATCGCTTTGCCGTTTCTTAACTGAAATTGATTAATTTGATTAAATGCCTTTTTCTATACAATGACATAGTCAATGGCGTTGTGCATTTAATTTAACAAATCTTAAAATATTAATATCCACATAAAATAAAAAATTAACACCAGCTGTTATCGCATATAAAACAATTATCAAAAAATTAAAACAATGCCATGAAGCCTGTTTCTGTCTGAAAGTGGCCGAAATGTCGGGCAAATATCATAAACATACTTCTGTCCGATAACGGCTAACTGTCTGACTACTATAAAACCGGTATTATTCCGATCATTACAAACGTCAGCTAGGCAGAAGTTCATTTTCAATATTGCATAATACTTCGTAAAAGATTGCTGTTTTATTCAATTAATGAAGATTTACTACTTTCAGTAAGTCTGAATATCATACAAGGCGTTTGCTCCGTTTTGATCACCGTTTCTAAAACTCTTTTACACAACTGCCTCATCATTCATTGCAGACAATTATTAGTAACTGATTTTGTTAAATACTTGTAAATATCATTCTATTGTTCCAGTGGTACGATTCAGTTGTATTGTTCTAAATGACAAAATTGTGTTATATTCCTTCATTTGTTTTCTGTATATACTGTAGCGACAAAAAAGTCATTTTTCACCTTATTGACAATACACATCATACCAAAGCATTATCAATACATCTACATGCTGTCTCAAATTAGCTTTATTCCTTTATCTACTGTTACTTCAGATAAAATACATGCTGGTCGCAAATGCACTTTGTTGGTTTTCTCATGGTGCGGCTCATGTCCAGTATAGGCTACACTGGTTTATTTTAAACAACATAACTCATTTTGCTCTCAGTTGTCAAATTTCTGGTGCGACGTAACTAAGAATTAAATGGAACAACATGACAATATGAAAATCGTGACCCTACCTGTATTTAGTTTTTTCCCAAAAGATCCATGAGCTTGTAGTCGTCCTTACAACTCTCTCACAAGTCTTCGTACAGTCATAATATTCAGTACAATATCCCGCATAGATACCGCTGAAAGATGAAATCACAGCATTTTTACTAAAAATGGGTTTTAACACATGGTTATACTAGAAAAGTATTTGTTTGATATATATTTTTTAACACTGTATATAAGTAAGAGTCCAAAATGTCATGTAGATATAAAGACATTTTACTGCATTTCATTTTTCACGGATCAATCAACCTATCTACCCTTGAAAATGGAGTATAAGACAAAACACGCAGCAGATGTTTAGGTAGAAAGCCATTTCCATCATCCATACATTATCACCTCTGACAACGAACTGAATGTCGTCTGTAGAATAGTTACCACTGATATAATATTACAAATCAATAATTACAGTTTTAAAAGTGGGCTCTTCAAAAAGTCGTGGAACCAGCCTGTGCCAAAATGTGGTCAGACCGTGCTTTAAATAATTTCACTTCTAGCTTCGGAATATCAAACATGATAACTGTTTTATCAAATGGAGAACACAAATATGAAACAACAAAAACATTACCTGAAAAAAATGAGAAATTAAATAAAAAAAAATATCCAATACAATGATTTCATGAACATTCAACATGCAAAATATAATCTGTTCTTGTGAAACCCAGTTTTATATTTAAATTTTAAACTTTGCATGACAACATTAAATTTATTTATATACAACAAACGTGTGTAAGCATGTATTAAAATGCTTTTATATTCGTTATGTATAGAGTGGGATAGGCCATTGGGATTTGTAAAGCACATATTGATTATCTAACCGTTGAAACACCCCTCATTTGCAGAAAATTCAAATTTAGATTTTTCTAATAATTGTAAAATATGTAAGTAGGCAGACGCTATAAGAGAAAATTTTTGTCTGATTTTTCCATGAATTTTCATTCATTCTCAAGGTACACCTATTTCATAATGATTCTGCTTTGTTTTGGTGCAAAATATTGAGAAAATATAGAGAAATGACAATTCATTACAGGTCACCCCCATCCCCAAAAATATGCAAAATTTAGCCCTGTGCAAGCAATCTTTCAATTAATTTTACCTTATTCGTGAAATTTACATTTACCATCCATTTAATCGTTACGATGTTTGTCATTCTCATTCAGAAACATGCTAATTTCAATATTAGTTAGACAAATGAAGTCCTAAAATGCGAGAAAAGACGTTTACTAGGTCCTAAAACGAACCAAAATAGTGCCACCTGGTCGAAAATTCGATCTAAATTCCAAAAACACAAGAAATTTAAGCGTTTTCAGCCATTTGTTACCGTTTTACATCATAAAGAATAGATTAATGGCATTTCCATTCATTTTCGAGGGCTTTCAGAAAATAACATGTATTGCCCCTTATAGGCTGAACACCACTAAATCCAGCTGTTCTTTATTTCATATAAAATCCACTCACTTCATAACGGTGTTTCGACATTTTCTAGCATATCAGATTTTCAGAGACTTATATTCCCATAAAGAACTAGATCGCTACTTTGGAAAAACAAAAAGAAAAGGGGGTGTTAACTTTTATATAAGAAAACTACAGTTCGTTAAATACAACCCGCTGAATTTACTACTTTTCGCTTCTTTCAATTTCTCTTTTCGTGACATTAAATTCTTACGCCGCCATTTTTATCTAGCATGCGATAGGAACATGCCGATTTCATTACAATGCAAAGTGATACATACTGAAACGCGGTAGGGTAAAAGTAAGCACGTTGCTGTCGAGAAAATGCACTAGCACAGGAAAAAAGATTAGTACTATTTATATTTGGACTACTTCTGATAGACCTGCGGAGGCTTACATTCTATTTGGTAGTGATCAGCCTTTATGTAAAATAATTAAGCGTACATCGACAGTAAAAACTATTGAAAAATGTTTTCTGTAGTGTTTTATTTTTTCGGAAAAAAAAGTTGTTTTAGTTTCGTTTTAGGAATGTAAAGAGGTCATTTAGTCAAAGTGATCTACTCCTCTGAATTTGGACGCTAAGACCTTTAATTAAGAGAAAAAAAACGGTAATGCATCTAACTGCATATACAAGGACACGGTAACACAAATAATTTAATAAACTCTATTAAAAGAACGCGAAGCATAATGAGAATATATCCATTTATGTTGCAACCTTGCTAAATAAATACTGTTATTTTTCATGGACCTATTATTCTACCTGAAGGTCGTGACGATAATGATATATATTACGCTTTCGTCAATAATTACTGCCCTTGATTTGTCTCGTGCAAAAATCTGTCATTTTTTATTCTTTGACAGCGTGTGAACAACATCAGTTCTTTTTAATAATTTTTATCCCACCCACCCACCACTTTGTTATATGTTTTGCGTATGGGTACGTTTGCTGCATTTGCTTACATATTTCAGATATAGCATCAACTTATTAAATAGAGGATATGGCACACAGATCATAATACGACACATTCAGACGACGGGGCTAAGACGGAATGTTCAGTGAAAACAGCCGTTGTCGTTGAAAGACAGTCGATGTAAATTATGAGTGTACGTGTGCGAAATTCCTTCTAAAATGAACTGCACCAAGGTGCTGAATAGTTTAATGTGAATTCAGTATTGTATTGTGTTTTGTGATGAAGACATTTTAATGAAAGTGTATAAATGAATTAATTGAGTAATGAGTGGCTAATTCACTTTATACATTGTACGTCGCGGCTTTAAAGAATCATGGCTTTCAATTGATTCTATGTTATTTATGCCGCATGAACGCTTGGTTAGGAATTCATACGTCCATATTGTAACTTACAAGTAATACTGCCGCCTATTGGTAACGGCTGTTTTAAAACGTGTAAATAAATAATGTAAGTCAATTATAAGCGTGCGTTTGGCAGAAAAAATAATGCCTGCAGTGTCACGACTTCATAATCCGTACAGCTATGTACTTTTGTCGTGGGGCACAAGTACATGCTTTATATTGGTTTAAGGGGTAAAAATGTAAATTAAATGAATAAAAATAAAATACCCCTTAACTGTTAGAGGCAGCCTTGACTAAAAAATGTCGGCTGAAGTGTCGTCTCGGAGTCGACTTCTATTGCCAGACCTGTACTTATATACTTCAAGGTAAATTAGCTTCTCATCGGCCGTCCCCAAGCGTCGAGAGTTGCATAATGTAAAATAAATCTAAAAAACATGTCTTTGCTGTTCCTCTAACAACCTGGGTCCCACAAAAGAGGACCCCCTTGAAGAGTTCCCGTCTGTTTGCTTAGTGCAGGTCTGCGCCTTGGTTAAACTCTGTGCTGTTTTTCCCATTATCCTTGCGGCGGAGCAATTAATTTTGTTTGAAATTAGCGGATTAAAAAATCAGCAATTTTGGTTTTAACATTCTGATTCATCTTGAGTAGTTATCCGCTTATATATACAAAAAAAAAAAAATTTAAAAATAAATAAATAAATAAAAAAAAATGAATAAGTAATTGAATTTGGTTCAATTCTGGACGTATGGGTTTTTCATTTGGCGTTCATGTGAGTTGTGTGGTTTACTGTATATACGGAACTATTGTTGTTTCTCCTTGATCTATGTAATATATTAAGTTTTTTCAAATGATTATTGAAGAACGCTCCGCTATTTTTGGAATATAAATTTTTGCTATTAATTTGTACCTTTACAGTTGTGGTTGGGGCAAATTGTTAGCATCAATTTTGTTCTCTGTTTTTTATGTGAAATTTGATATTTTCATGTTATTTTATATGATTATAGCATATTATGACATAATGATAATTTATACTCTTGCCATATGCCATGATTTATAGTATTCATCTTAAAATAAAGTCGCGGCCTTATTCCATTTTATAATGTCTTATAGTTGTTTTTTAGTATAGTTTCCAGTGCCTGTTAAAAGCTTACCTGCCTTAAGTTGGCGGAAGTGATGTGTTTGCGGGAAGTTTGTTCATGAGCTGCTAGTATAAATCCAGAAAGTTTATTCTTTGAATTCTACCAAGTAATAGCTCATGCGTTGGCTATCCGTTTACAGCTTCACTAATTCTTGCCTGTTGTCCATCTACGGCTTCAGCCAGTTAATTATTACTAATGCGTGGAAGTTGATAGTTACTTCCGGTGAATAGACTGGTACTGGTATGGAATCCAAGAACAGTCAGGTTGAATGTCTGAATGCAGTTTGCAGTAAAAAAAAAAACCCATATACTTACTCGTCCTTGATAAAATAAATCCAATTTTTGTAAGACAGAAATATCATTAATGGTCCGACGACACATAATTATAATAAAGCAGAACAGTCCAATTTCATTAACCCTTACCCTGCTAAATTTCTATTATGAACTTGTCAATCTTTCAATTTGGACAGAACCATTAACCGTTAAAAGGGGTGCTTACTAAAATATATTGACTGAATGCCGAACAGTGCAGATTTTGATCAGACTGCACGGATGTACAGGCTGATCATGATCTACACTGGCCGCAAAGGCAGAATCAATCGTGTCCAGCCTGATAAAGGTTAAATTCATTGCAGCAGCTGAAAAGTTTATTGTCTGCAATAAAATTCAAAAAGGGAGATTTTATAATTTTTTAATAATTTTTATTGTTTTTGAGTGCTTCTGTTTCCCCTGTCTTAATTTCCCTTCAGTGGATCCATTCATTCAAATTAGAAAAGACATTTGTCCTGTTTTGTTTTAGATTAATGTAACTTTTGTTTTAAGAAGACAATATACTATCAAAATCCTCTCTATAGTGCACAGTCATTCATGCGAGTCCTATAATATGAACGAACAAAAAATCAGAAAAAGTAGCATGATATGGAGATTCATACGTATTTTGTCAATAACAGTTTTAGATTAAAATTGTACGAAATGGTATCAGGATCTCAATCGTTTGATAAAATATTCTAGAAATATGTTTGCTTGAGTAAAGATGAGGAAAATCTATTATCGTATATTTAAAAAAAAGAAAAGTAAAGTAACATGACATCCTGACACACACTGAACGCATTTGGAACTATTTTTACGTATTATCATGCTAGAGATATTAGAATACGACATCATTATACATTCCGAATATATTGAATACATTTGGATATGAGTCATTCTGACTTTAATATGTTATATAGCATCATAAGGCATATTCTCGGTGTCATATTCTTAACCATAACCATTACAAGACTACTTATAATTTTATCGATAATCATATGTTTTTCACGGACTGACATCTGAAATAACAAGAGCTGTCGGAGGACAGCAACGCTCGACTATTCAACAGCCTTGTCAATTGGGCATAATTTAGTAAAAAAGCAAAACAGGGTTATGGAACCTGCATAGTGCTTATCAGCTCATGACAGTGGACAGGTGTGTTAAGTTTCAATCCATTCCCATTAGTGGGTACCAAGATACCAGCTTACATATAAGAATTTAACCAAAACCTCCTAAGTTCAAAAAAGGGGCATAATTTTGTAAAATGCGAAGTAGAGTTATTGATCCTTTGCACTGCATGTTATATGATGACAGTGAACAAGTGTGTGAAGTTTCAATCCTTTCTCATTAGTTGATGCTGAGATACCAGCTTACATACAAAAACTTAACCAAAAACTGCTAAATCGAAAAAGGGACATAATTTTGGAAAAAGAAACAAAACAAATAGAGTTATGGGACCTGTAGTGTCACCACTGTCGCGTTTCACCACCGTACTGTCGCGCTTCGCAATCGTACTGTCGCGTTTTACCTTCGTAGTGTCACCATCGTACTGTCGCGTTTCACCATCGTACTGTCGCGCTTCGCCATCGTACTGTCGCGTTTAACCATCGTAGTGTCACCATCGTATGTCACTTCGCCGTCGTAGTATTTAGTATTGTGCTTCGCCATCGCACCTTCGCGTTTCACCATCTTTGTCTCAAATCTAAGTTGTTTCAAGCCAAATGAAATATATTGAATTAAAAATAAACATTTTTTAGGATACTGAAATTCTCCTCACAAAAATTAAATATACCTCTTGAAAGTGTAGATTTAGTGGGAATATAAAAAGGTAACTATTGTTTTATTATTTTATTTCAGTATTTTAATTCGGGGAAGTAATTTAACATATGTGACTATGACCAGTCTAGGCTTTCGGGTAACCGGGCGAGGACGGAGTGTTTGCACGAGTCCTAGTGCCCTGCTTCATCTTATAACTGCCAGTATCTACACTGAAATTTAGTTTCAGTAAAACATTATCTCAAATGCACTTTAATAGAAGTTAAATTATCATTTCTGAAAGTTATTTTTGCAGATGTAATGTTAAACATTCTAGCTGATATAAATATTGTAAATCTTGTTTTGACATAACAAACTAGAATTGCTGTGAATGAATAATGATAATGCAGCAATGGGTTCATATTAATAGATTGATTACGTTTATCGACTTAACTGCTTTAGGCACAAATACTATAGAAAAATAAAATACATGTATTGAATTTATTGATTTCTTTTCGAACATTGAGTGATATAATTGCTTTGTGATTATGAAAAGTCTTTTTCAATATTTTGTACAGTGTCAGTAAAGAAACTGTATTGAAACTTAATATCAGGTATTACCAGTCCTTTAACAAATTTGAATAGATCAATCCAAGCGACAAAACCACACTATTATTTTGTTTACTCGGTGCTTGTATGGAGAAGGGCTTTCTGTTCGGTATATCCGGTTTATTATGCATAAAATGCATATGTGCGTGCATGCATATTGAAATTCAATAAAGATCTTTAATCAATTTTTGTCTGTCTTTATAAGCGGCAACTTGTAACATCATGTAGCTTTTTGCTGTTGATAGACATACACCCCCACCTCCGCCTCCTCCATTTTGTAGGTTTTATATTTGTTGTTTTGTGGCATTTGTGTGCGTCGTGTTGTTGGGATTTGTTTATGATTGACTTCAGAATGTCGAATTTAATATATGTGGCGTTTATTGTGAATCCGATTTTTAGCTCAGGTGAGCTATTGTGACCGGTCATTGACGTCCTATCATCGTTCGACGTCCGTCGCCCGTCGTGCGATGTCCGTCAACATTTGCCTTGTGAACACTCTAGAGACCACAGTCGTGACCCAATCTTTATGAAACTTGGTCAGAATGTTTGTCTTGGTGATCTCTAGGTAGGTTTGAAACTGGGTCATGCGGGATCAAAAACTAGGTCAGTAAATCATGTTAACACTCTAGAGTCCACAGTTAAGTTTGAAACTCATGAGAAATGGTCAGAATAATTGTCTTTATGACCTCTAGGTCAAGTTTGAATCTGGGTTATGTGAGGACAAAAACTATGTCACCCGGTCAAATCAAAGGACAAGCTTGTTAACATTCTAGAGGCCACATTTATAACTCTATCTTTATGAAACTTGGTCAGAATATTTATCTTTATGATCTTTAGCCCAAGGTTGAATCTGGGTTATGTGAAATCAAAAAGTAGGTCTCTAGGCCAGATCAAATGAAAATCTTGTTAACACTCATGAGAGTTCGTCAGAATATTTATCTTGATGACCTCTAGTTCAAGTTTGAATCTAAGTCACGTGGGGTCAAAAACAAGGTCACCCGGTCAAATCAAAGGAAAAGCTTATGAACACGTTAGAGGCCACAATTGTGACCCAATCTTTATGAAACTTGGTCAGAATGTTTGTCTTGGTGATTTCTGGGCTCAGTTTGAAACTGGGTTATGTGGATTTAAAAGCTAGGTCAGTAGGCCTGATCAAACGAAAATCTTGTTAACACTCTAGAGTCCACAGTTTAAGTTTGACACTGAAGACAAATCGTCGAAAGGTTTGTCTTGATGACTTCTAGGTCAAGTTTGAATCTAACATAGGTTACTAGGCCAGATCAAAAGAGAATCTTGTTAACACTCTAGAGTCAAAAGTTAAAGTTTTAAAACTCATGAGAAATGGTCAGAATAATTGTCTTTATGACCTCTAGGTCAAGTTTGAATCTTGGTCATGTGAGGTCAAAACTATGTCACCCGGTCAAATCAAAGGAAAAGCTGGAACCATAGAACCTTTTGGGAAAAAATGCGTTAAACAAAATCAGTATGAAAATGAAACTTATGAACTTTTGTTAAACAGCACCCTGCAGTAAGTTTGAGACCATAGGACACCCCAAGTGTTGGAAACATTACAAAATATATAACATATCTATCAAGGGGAAATATAATACAGAAGGCAATATTTAAGGTGAGTAAAGATTTTAATAAACAGTCATGTGTATTCACTAAATATTTTTATATATAAAAAGCAAATATAAATAAAGACATTTCAAGCAGCGCACAATTTACCACAGCACAAACTTCAAAATAACACAAAGAAAATCAACGGAGTGCAATTGTCGTTAAAAACATTACTTGAACAAAAACGTCTTCCAGAGCAGTGTAAGCAAATGATAGTTTCACGCCTTACAATTATATTTCGCCTTACAATTATATTTAACGCGAAAAAAGGGTAAGAAAGCAACACATTTTATACTATGTTCAAGTGAGGAAAGTTCTTTTATATATATCGATACAGGTGTAATACATGTCAAGATCTAAAAGTTAAAAGACAAACATAATCAAATGAATGACACATATTAGTGCTGACAAACTCAGTAAGGATGGGCATAAAGAAACAAACCTTTATAAAGTCAACAATTCCTATTGCATTTTTTTAAATTATGACTGAAAGATTTGCTTTATTTTTAAAAATATATATTTACATCTTGTATTCTTTCTTAACCTTGGACAATTGTTTACGCTTGAAGTTGCACCAGTTGACAATTAAGAGAGAGTCTTTGTTCAACAATGACATCATAAAAGATTCGAAAAGTTCATGACTGAAACTTTTCAGCAATAAAATTTTATATACTACAATGATAGAAACAAAAACACAACTGTTGGCCTCTATTATGACACAGACAGTTCGGTTATAAGCAAAAGGATTCAAAGTTATATATAGCGATGGCGACGGTTATAATCAAAACATTAAAAATAAAATACAAAAGTCTTTATATCAAGAAATATCAAAGTTTCCTCTATTGTCACACATATTTACGTATATGCTCCATATATGCTCTAAATGCATTAAGGAGATACGTAAAATTTATTCTAAACGTTGTCAAATTACATGTGAATTACGTAAAAAGAACACTATGAGTTGCTATCCTTTGAGTTATAACAGTGTGTCACTGTCCGTTGACAATTAAAATACACAAAATTGTGCAACAGACAAAACTATGTGGAATTCCACTATTCACAAAATGCTCAAGTCTATCTTAAACTGCTTTATTTTTTATTTTATTTCTTTTGAATAGTTCAATATCTAACATATACACCTTTTGCATTTCTACAATTCAAAACGTTTGTAGAGGACATAAATGACATGTCATGACACTAAAAACGTAACTTGGCACAAAAGATTGAAAATAAAAAGACACAATTAGTTTAAATAAAAGGCACACAATTTATATACATGTATGTAATGGTGAAATGATTTTTATTGTTTTTATGTATACCCTTGAAAAACAGTCATGATCTTCATTAAGTTATCATGAATATCAAACGGAGATTTCTTCAAAACAATGATTCAAGTAAATGTTAATTAACACTACAAGATATAGATTACTAAAATCTTATCATATAGCACAGGATTACAATATTTTTTCTATGCAAAACAAACGAAGTAAATGCGCTCGATCTGATTAAAATAGCTCGAGCATATTGAAGTCAGACCTTGTGTAAGAGCATGCCATTTAAATATATTGGCCGCTCGATTATCTTGTATTCATTAGTTCAAAGGTGTAACCCTATAGTACAATATTGTTACATGAATAAAGTAATGTACCATAAATATACCATATATTATATAGTTATATACAGAATATTGTTCTAGAGCATGTATTATTTTTCCTGTGATATCGTATTCGTTATTTCATTGGCATGACCTTTGTTGTGAAGACATGCTTGTTAAATGATGTCTTAACTGGACCAAATGACCTTTCTTCTACTTCTACTACTGGTCCATCAGATAAGATCTTCTTAGAATGTACACTCTCTGTAACGTCGATGTTTAATGTGTTTGGTAGTACTTTCGTTATACTGTGAAAGACGGTAAATACATTGTTTTCATAGTGTCATAAAATATATTTAGTGTTACAAGAATGAATCGTCATTAAACTAGCTGGGCAAGTTCTATAACGTCAAATCTTGATAACTTAGAAAAGAACGCAGAATAAGCATTGTCCCAGCAGTATGAGGCATTAAGGTTTAAATGTTCGGTTCGTGTTTCCTAATTGAATTTGAATTTTTATGACAAATAATTATGGTATAACACACTTTGAAGGATGATACATTTACATTCGTTGCCAATTAATATAGATATAATCATACCATTATACAAATGTCATTATTAAGTAAGCAGCATTGTTGATTCAATAATTTTGTGAAAATTAGAATTATTGATAGTAAAGTATCATTTCCGATAGAAAAATACACATACCTTAGTTTTTTGATGACAATAAACGCTGTTACAGCAATTGCCGTCGTTGCAAATAGAGCACCTGATGCAAACAGTGCTATATGAAAGAATAATTAATATATACTTGAGCAAAATAAACACTACATTATCGTTAATTCACGTTACGGCCATGTACTTGTAAGAAAAGTACTTTGCATTGATTTAAAATCTGTTTTGGTCTTTGATGTTGAAAATGGAAAGAGCTGAGTATGCATCAGCTCTATATCTCTTTAGTAAAATGAAGATTGGAAAAAAATCCTTGAAATAGTTTAAACTCATTCAGAATTCATTACATAGAATACACCACAAATAACGTTACCTATTTTGGTTATTTGTTCATCTTCTCCAATTTCGTCTTCTTTTGACTCCCCTGAAATAGTTAAAACATAATCTAATACAAATATAGAAAAGGCTACAGGTAGATCTTTAACATGTTCTACATGAATCTGTACATCATATCTTGCCGCTGTATATGAATCCTGTATCACATTCACATCCACACTTCAGAGTCATTGTATATAGAAGTCATATGTCTATCATATGAAGAAAAAATAGTTTAGCTGAATATGGTGAGCGCAGATCTATGGATCGCGGTGTAATGAATTCAAGATACAAGACGCAAGATAAAACAATAGTACATAAATAAACAACATAAGCGACCGAGTTCGGTTCCCTGGCGAGGCGTATATTCTCCGTGATGATTTGAAATAAGATGTTATGTCTGAAATTCGTCCTACACCTCTGATTCACGTATTACTCTCAGAAAAAGGTAAATACTTGTACAGAATTGAGGCGCATTGGTTTACTGTCCGCCATTATATCACTGAAATACTGTTTTAAAACGGGGCTAAACCAAAACCAAACAAACAAATATGTTTTTACACTAAAATGTAATTCGTTCTGAAAAATGTTGAAATTGAAAAATTGAAGATTTATATTCTCGAGTCTCTTTACTTATGTGAATGGTCAGCTTGAAGCCTATGCTTAGCACAAATATCATCTTAATCCCGTTTCTATATTAAAGACTCAATTATTTGAATTATTGCTTACCAGTACATGTAGATTTGTCTCCGTTCAGAGTATATCCTTCACGACAACTGCATTTGAACGACCCAATAATATTTGTGCAAATATGCCCACAATTCCCATTTCTAGTCCCGCATTCGTTTTCATCTTAAAATGGTTCAAACAGTTCAAATTTTACATGTCAAACTGAATTTTTTTAGCACTAACATATTTCTTAGTTAGCTGAATGAATATTAAATCAAAATCTAAAATTCAAATACATTTAAAATGAAACTTCTGATTGAAAAATGCATGTTTGATTAATCAACGATTAATTTACTGCGGCAATGTAAAATACAATTTTTGTTCAAGACAACTGACTATTACCTACCATGCATAACAACCAGAAGATGCGCCTCATTTGATGTTATATTTGCAACAACATTGCCTGCGATGCAAGTATATATACCACTGTCATCGGGTGTCGCAGACGATACCGTCATCTGCATCGATTGTTCATTAGTTAAATACTCGTCATTTTTTAACCACCAGAACTGCGGAAATGGATCGCCAGTTGCATCACACGTGAACACAACATCTGTTGAGTTGAGTACGGTCTGATTCTTCAGATCGGATACGAATGTTGGTGCCAAAGAACAAAACG
The DNA here is from genome assembly GCF_021730395.1 of Mercenaria mercenaria. NCBI lineage: Eukaryota > Metazoa > Mollusca > Bivalvia > Venerida > Veneridae > Mercenaria > Mercenaria mercenaria. The sequence continues at coordinate 18,046,160 of NC_069361.1, read as the reverse complement.
GATTAGCATCGGATAAGTAAGTTACATTTGACGTCACGGAATCCAGCGCGATTGAAATGTCAGATATCGCATGTGTCTCATTCTGGAAGAGTTCTATTAAAACAGCTTCCAGATCGATTATTGAAGTTCTAATGCTGTCAATATCAGGTATATCTTCCGCTTCATAGAGATCATACAACGTTGAAATCGAGTAGAACACACAATCCTTGAAGTCAAAACATTCTGTTGCGTTGAAATAGTCTTTGGATGTATTAGCCATTGCCACAAACCAACTGTCTAGAAAATTTATCGACTCTATAGACTCTTTTATTTCAGCCATGTTTTCAATCGAAACGTTTGCGACCGTGCTGATTTCAGTCAGAAGAAGATCATTTTCAATAGCTTGTGTTATGTTTTCCATCAACTTTTCAAAATCGTCATCAGTCATATTGTAATCATTCTCTGCATGCTCTTTACTTATTCCCAGGTTTTCTAATGTCATATTGTCGGCTAGACCAGTGGTCGTAAATTGTTGAAGTTCATCAATCAGTGAGCTTATTTCATCTATGGAAAGCATTGATTCATTGACAATGTCTTGAAGAGATTCGAAAGCAACTTGCATGAAATCTATTACAACGGTCATTTTCTTACATTTCTCATTGAAGAGAAGCACTCTACTAGCATAATCTTCTTCGATATTAGTCCCCATTCCAGAAATATTATTTGAAATATCTATGCTTTCATTCAAATAAGTGTCTTCGGATCCGACTTCTCGAATTGTTCTCAATATGCTTGCATGTACCTTTGCAGATGCTCTAAATGTTATTTCTCTTCGCTTTCGACCAATCCCAAAAACGTTACCAATCTGCTTCATTAACAAATCAATTGTAGCACGAGCTGCATTCCAAATACTTTGAAGAATATTCTTAAAATTGATTTTAATTGAAATTGTCTTCCAACCTAACTTGAAAGCATTGACATCGCAAAAGACAGAAAACACCGGTAGATCTTTTGTCGATATTTCAACATCAAAACCACAGTTTTTAACGTCAATAATAGACTGAATGCCGAATTCAATAACAAAGGTCAAAACGTTTACCGCAGCTCCCAAAGCATATTTGACACCTTCGAGCACTAATTTGGCGGCTTCAAGAACGCCTTTAGCAAGCTCCAGCCCAGTATGCGCCAGCTCGAGAAGACCTTCTGCAACTACAACTGCTACACGTGATTTATCAACAATTACCTGAGCAACAGAAACTACAACTTTTGCTGCATCCAATGCTAGCATCGGTAGTCTTACGAATATCTTTGCGGCTTCTAATAACGCATATGCAACACCCCTTACAATTCTACATGCTACGTTTGCTGCTACGCAGATTGGATCAGGTATGCTAATCAAACACCCAGTCTTTGAGCAGCATGGGTACGGAATCCACCCTTTCCAACATGTTTTACACTTCAATTGAGGCAGCACGCAAATACTATCACATGATTTGATTCTACAAAGATTATCAACGTTTCTCTGAGCGTTCCTAAGCTTTTCCAAGGCTTCTTCAAACGGTCCCTTTGCTGCTTCAAGCTTCACTTTGGCAATTTCAAGAGACGCAACTGCTTTATCAAACGCTGCATATGCACTATTAACGTTTTCTTGCTTATTCCTGATCCAAAGTTGTGCTTCAGTTAACTTATTTTGAGCGGATGTTAATCCATCCTGTGCTTGATTTAATCGCCTCTGTGCTCCATCCGCAATAATTGTAATCAATTTTTTCAAAGCATCGAAATAACTATCTTCAAATGAAGAGCTTACGGTCTGTATCTGTCGTTTTTTACGGGCTTTAGCAACGAACCTTCCTTGTACCCTTATCACCAGGTCGTACCAGTTTCCTCCTATTTCAGCAGAGACATCAAGTTGTGCAAGGAAAATGTCCCAAATATTTCCTTCAAGATACAGATAAAGGCCATTATTGGTCAGAAAAAGATCTCCCGTGGCTTTCATTCCGAGTAACTTAGCAAATAATTGCAGCTGAAAGACAAATTTATCAGTGTTGACAGATAGAGCTGCTCCAATCCCTATTCCTTTTTCGTAGCTGAAAAAATTGTTTAGTTTTTTCTGAACTGATGCTCGTCCCAAAATTCTCATAGCTTGCTCTCCCCTTAAATGTTCCATCACTTTACCAAATCTGCTGCATTTAAAAAGACTGTCAGTGGAATACACCATTTCTATATCGAATTCCCCTAATTGCACAGTCTTAACAATTAGATTTACGGTGTATTTTATGCCAAAACTTGAGAAGGAAGTTGCCTCCTTCATTAACGTGTTCGTGACATTTGTTAAAAGCCTTGAAATTTCTACCTTAAAAGCATCGATTTCATTGTTAATATCGTTTTCAAAATTAGAAAATTGTTCTTTCTCAATGAATTCAGTGTCATAAAAGAAAAGAGTTGTTTGATGTTTCATTTCCGTAAAGAGTATCCAAACTTTGTCTAATAGTGGTTTGATATCTTCAAAGGTTTCTGTATCTAAATCAGCTTTGATATTTTGAATAAGTTCCTTCAAAGAAGTGAGAATTGGCAAAATATCATTAACTGTTGTTACTGTCGTATTTTTAAAACTGATGCCATCATTTAAATCTTGAAATTCAAGAGTCATCAGTTCAATAATGTTGTCAACAGAAGTTTCCAAATTTAGAATGTAGCTTTTGATATTTATTTCTGACGGCACTAAAGACGGTTCATAAGTCGAGAAAACATACGCTTTTTGTCTCAAAGATGAATGCCAGTCTCCTAGGAATGGAACACCTTCAAAAGGAGTGGCTAGTTCCATCTGTACAGTGAAGAATATACCCGGTGGGTTTGAAGTCTCTCCACACCACGATCTTTGTTTACCTAGAATCAACGTGTATAAAACTGTGTATACTATGAAAGCATTAATATTCGTGGGGGACTAATTTTCGTGGATTTCGTGGTTGAGTCAATCCACAAAATTTAATCCCAACGAACAAGTAAAATTCCCATTCATTTTATGTTCAAAAGTTGAAATCCGACGAAATTGCCGTTTTAACCAAAACCACAAAATTTCATGCCCACAAAATTAAATGATTTTGATCAAAATGCCATGTACTTATATATATTAGAATAAGGCATTTTTTGTAACAGGTAATAGAGGACACAGTCTATCCCTTCGTTATGCGTCAACTTAGTTTGCTGGATTCTCAACAAGGTGGCGTAAATTCGTTGGTTGCAAGATAAGTAACAATGAATTTAGAAAATACTTACCGCCAATCGAAACGTATGCTTCGACCTCAGCATTTACAGATTTTTCCAAATCTACTTCAAAATATTTGCCAAAAAGACGAAACTTCAGTGAAGGAGACATTCGGACAAGAGCATAGGCATTCCACTCATCCAGATAGACGGATGAAAGCATCTTAAAAAAAAATGATAATTAGACTTTATCTGAAATTCTTTATTTGTAACATTTTAAACACCGAAATAAGCTGATCTAACAGACTTTCAGATTGCTTACCACAGTACAGACCACAGACACTTACTTCTTTCAGACAGTTGCACCGTAAATTTGTATACTCATGATACTAGCAATGATACTGATATCGCGAAACTTACAGCAGTGGAGAAAAGTCAGATTTATTACTTAAAATCCAGGTAGTTCTGTATTATTTCATACAAGTTTATTTCAGCCTGGCTGTAATGAAAGCTTGAATGATATTTCAATCATAAAAACTCGATTTCTAGTAAACAGAAAATTCAGCGTAAGTGCCATATAGGAAAGAAGGTGTGGTCGTGACGCCAGTTAGACTAAAATTCACAATGTCCGGATTGAGTGACTGACACTTTTACTACAGGACCATCGCTGCTCTTTAGTACAGTTTTGTTTTTTGACGTACATGTTTAGGACAAATCAAATATTTTTTACGTTGTCCAAAATATCTGGTAGAAAGAGTTTGTAACTGATTAGCAAAATGCCAAAAGTGACTAGAATTTTCAGGGACTTCATATTCAAATCCTAACTATAGTTTAAACACAAATAGTTTTGCAGGCAGATGAAACGAATTGAAACAAAAAAAGAAAACAGTGTTTTTATGTTCTGACTACTTTTAGACAAAATAATAAAATTGATGTCACTATTTTGGAGCACATAGTGTGTAAACGTAAAATCAACTATAAAAAGGAAAACCTAAAACCAGGCATTTTCAAATCGGAACAATCGCTGTCCAATATCCTTTGGAAATACAATGCATATTATTTACCAAAATATAAGCATTTTGACGTTTTCAGTTTTGATTCGAAATGACGTATTGAAGCATCAAAACAAATGTATTCAGAAGCCCACCAGTTAAAGTAAACGCAGTTCTGTTTAAAGACTTGATCGTTTGATATTTAAACGTTCTGTTGAGAAATTATTAGGTATAAGATAACATTAAAAAGTTGTAAAACGTTAAAGATTACAGTTTCCAAGTTCGGCACTCCTAGGTACATATCGACACTTCCATCAATGGTCCAATAGTTTCCATCAATTGAAATGTCTCCTCCTACCCAGACATCAGCAGGGGAAAGAAGGTCCAAGCTAGGGCGTGGAAGTAAAGAAATAAGTAAAGTGATCATCAACACACAAAAAGCGGTAGACATACTTTTTCCAGAATCTTATAACACATCATTTTCTTAAACGACAAACTTAATGTTTACTAAACTACAACGGTGAGGTAGGGGTACAATCGTTTCGGCTTATTTTGTGCGCCGCGTAATTCTGCGCCCCTTATTTGCATATTCAAATAGATAAGATAAATGTCAGAAAATATTTAATCAAACACTTCAGTAACTGTTGAGTACGATAACCATTCCTGTCAGAGTATTTAGCACATTTACATAGCAGTAATTTATATTCATGCATAAAAATCATTCCTTTCTGTGTAAAGAATTTTACCTTCAGAATTTTATAAGGTCCGTCAAGGTTGACCGAAGCTGGTAATAAATTATCATAAAAGACGAATAATTAGCTATGTCAGAGCTATTCATATTATCCTTTGATCAAGAGGATATCAAGTATTAATGCCTGGTCCAACAAAAATATGTTTATCTGGAAATAATCCATGCACTTCAAATGGCCGCCAGTTTGATCAAGTATTTGTGTTCAGAAACTTAACGTCTCGATTTTCATATAATTAGGACTGGATAATAATTTTTCAAAGTGGTTTTAAATCAACTTTCGTGATTGATCTTTAAATTTATGTATCGACAGATCGAGAGGTAATAAATTTGCTAAACTTTTTGTAAAGACAAATACTGTCAATACTTTAAAAATGCTAAGAGTAGTCCCTAATAACGAATAAATTAATATTATTTAATGAAATAATTAGGAAATATTGAGAATCAGTCTTTGAAATACGCCTCTATCATACTTTGCTACTTAAAAATTATCTGAATATAAAATATTAAACCGACAATACTTAGTACGCAGAATTAGCCGACTAATTATGTGCGACATATGCACAGACATGACACAAGGATGACCTGAAATTGACCTTATTTCTTGCAATTACGATACTGAAAATTTTCATGAACATTAAATTTAAACAAGAAGACAAAATTGCAATGTCTACAACTGTCCAGAGCCTCTTAGAACCCAACAAACACTGTAAATCGGCAACACTTACGGGTATTTGAACATTGTATCGCCGTTCCATAGTTCTAACTCAGTAGAGTAACTACTAACAACGGATAGACCAATCCCTCTTGGGAGTACACGTAACCCATACTTCTGCTTCAGTTGCTTGAAAATGTTTATACTTTCCAAGAAACTCCTCGATTGCTCTGGTATCATAAGGAAAAAGCTGCTCTCATTATGGTAGCTAAGATCTACGATTATACAAAATTTATTTCCTTTAGCAGGCAATGGAATTTTAACGTCCTCACCAAGTACACTGAGTGAAAAGACAGTATCAAATCGAAATACATTATAGAGATGATCATGGATAACGGGAGCCCCGTTACACCAGTCGGTATCCTTCATAGTATCGCCATAAATTATGTCACTTTTGACATCGTGAATTTCAACTGCGGAATCGCTTGACTTATCAAAATCGATCCAGTTTGGTAATGAGGTGCTTAAGGAAACCAGATATGTTCTCAAAAAGGATCCATGGGAGAGAAAATCGTACATGTCTAAGTCAGTCAAATTAAAAGTTCTACAGTCTTGGGATGAGTCGCCGCTCTCAAAGACGTTGTCATCACTCGATGAAGAGATGATGTTATAACTAAAACTGCAGTCTGCTTCTGAAATTACAACTTTGAGGCCGCGAAGCGATAATGGTAAGGACATAGTGCTCATTTCGACAAAAGTAATGCCCAAAGTGTAGAAAACTGACGGCTGTTCTTTCTGTTGATACCACTTCAATGTAGATTTCAGTATCAAGTCATTATCTACACCATCCGTGCATTGTGCGACCGCCAACGAGAAACATGCCTCCGGGAGCAAGGACCCGACAATGTTGTATCGTTCAAACACTGTGCCTTTGGTATCATCTACAATATATAAAATATTCATATAAATTAATAATTCGATTCTTCTTCGGTAATGTTGTAGAATATAACATTTGCCACTTTTCGAAAGTGCATGTACTTGGTACTGTTTATAAAATTAAAGTATTTTTCTTTTCACTCAATATGTTATTTTACGATTGCCTTGATTAGGATATAACATACTAAGTCCATTATTTTGTTTACAAAATGCAATGTTCCGTTTTGTATCTATTTGCATATACTTCATTAAATCTGAGTAATCGAGTATAAAAATTAGTAGGTGTCATCATCAATACAACTTACGATGAAAGTGCATACGCTTAGAGTTTTTGAAATGCTGTTTGGCCCATTAATAAGCAGGTAAGCATTTCAATTGCTGGATAATTTAAGGTTCTTGTTATTGACTTTTATGCAAATATTATCTAACAATATAAAAGAAGGTTTGACATGGTTATTTGATTAAATTAAATTCAATGATAAATCCTTAAAAAGAAATCGAATGACTAATATTCCTACAAAGAAATATAGTCTAGATTTTACGGTGATACATGCGACAAAAATATTACATAGATTCCTAATCCACGGAAAAGAGATGTTACGTTAATTATATTGTGAAAACAGTTAATTTTCTCGTCGCCACCAGTTATGAAGATTTAACTCATTGCAAAAAAAAATAAAAAAGACGCGCATATTTCCTCTTGAAGCTTCAGTATTTTAGTCACAATTTAGTATTCAAATGGCCCACATTTATCATGTTGTAAACCTCTCTCTACTCTTACAATTAAAACCTTAGCAAGTATAATTACATGTGCCTACTAGCTTTCCTGCAAAGTTATGTTACAGAAGGTTATATATATTTCGGGAAATGCATGAGAAAACATTCTTTCAAACAAAAGGACCAGATGACTGTTAAGGATAAGATGACTGACAAGGACAAGATGACTGGCAAGAGTAAACCTAAATGGCCCACTTCGTCCACTAAATTGGTATTTCATTTCTTTAAACAGTTTCTCTGCACTTTCATATAATACCTCTTGGGCAAGTAAATCCGTCTTCCTGTAACATACTTCCATCGAAACAAGCGCATTCGAACGTCCCTTCTGAATTAGTACATACCTCTTGACATCCGCCATTAAGTAAAAGGCACTCGTTTATGTCTAAAATTGTGATGGATACTGTTTACATTTTTCTGTCAATTACAAAAAATTTGCCGTATAGTTCGGTTTAAAGGAAATCAATAATAAACAATGGTTCTAATTTTTTTTAATAAATACTCTCTATAAAAGCATACAAAGCTCCAACGGATTCTAGCGTCTAAGCGATATTCACCATAAGTTACAAAACAATTCAAAGAAATAAATCGGCACGCGGTTAATATTACCTGCGAATAACATACTTTATGTATAAATAGATTAATTGACAATCTATATATTGAAATACAGAATAAGCAGTTACGTTTATTGCGCATAAAAGAAAATTATCAGCTAATATCTAGGTGATAGGACTTTATGGTGACGGCAGTTTCACACGTTCCATATTCGCTTATTTACTCTCTCATACGTCTTGCAATTTGAATTTATCCCTGCAAATACTCTGAAATGCCCAACTTTAACCTCGACATTTTTGCATTATGGTTCCTTACAAATATTATTTTTACTTTAAAAAAGAAACTGCAACAACACATTTCTAAGCTAAACGCTGGCCTTATAACCAAGTACTACCACAAATAAGTGTGCCCGTACATATGTACTACTACTATCTGCTTGACATGTCAATTAATTAAATTGTTAAGATAACATTTATACATTTATCTGAAACATTTAACCTGTATAACGGCAAACCTTGGAAAATTTGCTCAACAGAATATGGTCATAATTTTTTGTATCCATGCATACTTATATCAATTAGATAAATATTTAGGCATCTTATATAATCCAGTAAGAGTGACAAACATTCACCATTTCCAATGAGTGAAATACTGAGGACAAAAGCTTACCCGAACAAGTATGTAGGTCAGTCTCTAATTCATATCCGGTATCGCAACTACATAGATAGGAACCAAATGTGTTCGCACAACTCTGTGAACATCCAGCTATACTTTGCTCACATTCGTCTATATCTGCAATCATATTTTCAGATTATAGGTTTATTAATTTAATAAACAGTTTATTGTTCTGGCGAGATGGGAATATGCCAATCCTGGGTCATAGGAAGTGCCCAAGCGCGGAATCCTGCGTTCTTTACCTCTGATTCATGTGGGGAACTTGGCAGTTACATTGTACAGGTACTGGTACTTTTCGTTATCTCACTAAAACAAACAAATGTTCTTCTTATTGTACGCTAATTTCGGATTCGAATCTGTTTATGCTACCATGTAACTGTATGCATCCGCTAAATAACCACGGACACTATTGCACAGTGATATAATATTCGGTCCGTGAAATCAACACGATGCCAATTTCTCCTTTATCAATCAAACTACATTTAAAGATTTTATTTAGAAACACCTTCGCGGCAAACAGACATCGACCAGTGTGAATATTTTTTTATATCTTTTCGGGACATAGACAAATGTTCGTTCAATGTCGCCGGAAGCTTACTTTATTTAAACAGTTGAGGGATAATAATGCCTGAATAAATCAAACTGCAGAATTATATTAGAGAATAAGAGAAAGTCACGAAAACGGCAGAGAACACAGCGGAACAAAATCAGAGAAACTACTTCAAAAAATGAAGAAAATGCCCTGAGCGACCATAGCTAAGCTCTTAGATTACTAACACAAGTCAACAGTCAATATACACGTCGAGATCAATTTGAAACACCTCAAATCGTGCACAACCATAAGCATCTTCCACACCAAATGTGAAAGATAAAATTTAACTCCCGAAGCGTGTTAAACTTAACACTAATAAATGAATAATTTTCCTAAATATTAACTGAAGATCAATCAAGAAACCGTCTCAGACATTTATCAAGCTGCTAACTGGGTCAAACCCTATATCATCAGTTGCACGGACACCTGGCTTAAACCTATACTGTGTTGGTGTGCCGTAAAACCCAACTCAATCAATCATAAACCCGAAGTCGAAACTACTAAATTTTTCAAGATAGTCTTAACTAACAAGTATTCTGGGTCGACTGACCGAACATTCAAGGTGGCGGGGTTCTAACTATTTCTAGGTAATTGACCTGTTCTCAATACTTACTGTAAATTACTCATGGAGCAAAAGCTTTCTTCTGGGGTCCAAAATATCTATATAGGTACCTACTACAAACCGCATGAAAATGATGACAAAACTCCGTCAACTTACAATAAATGGTTAATATCACCACCAGAAATAAATTTAATTTGGATCTCTTTCTAAAAATTTCCCCTGCATAAGTCTGTAATACAAAAACCCTACCAAGCCTAGACAACTCTGATCATGATAAAGTCTTTCATGAAATTATTATTGAAATACGCAAACCCTGCCAGCCAAAACAGTTAATTAAAAGATACTTCGAAGCAAATTAGGTAAAATGCTGCATACGCCACCCCAACTTCAGCTTGGAATATGTTTAAAGAAGAACTACATCGCCTTTACTCTCTGCACTATCAAACCAAAATCAGTAAGTCACGAAACGATATCACTTTTTCAACACCAAGACTCTTAGGGTAAATACGTAAACGTGACACACTCTACCCAACAGCTAGGAAATCCTTAAATACCAACCGCACCTTGACAAAACCTTACAAAAGCCTAAAGTATAATATCCATGACCAGACTCAATCACACCGCTGATATTAGTTTGCTTGGTTGCATTCTATGCTTTCAAAAGCTCTTCTTATAGATTTTATTGCTTAGTGGTACCAATCTGAATCTATTATTTTCAATGGCGATTACCAGTCAGGCAGTAACAAAACATTTTATTCATACAATAAGCAAAATAATACAGAAAGCTGTGGCATAGCACCTCTAGACAATGGTCTCATTTACAGTGACCCTTTTGACAAAGCAAACACACTTAATCGGTATTTCCAAAACCTAAAACGTCCAGTCTAAAACAGTTGAGTAAGAAATTTTTTGTCTCACATCAACACTTTTCAATATCTGTCAAATGTTTAGACAAATTACTGCAATGCCTTTCGCCAAACAAAGCCTGTGTTCCTGACGAGATACTACCGAAACTACTTAGAGTTACACCAAGAGATATCACCAAACCTCAATAAAATCTTACCTACTAGTATCTATTGTATTATTTCCTAAGACTGGAAATATGCAGCGGTCGATGACGTATATAACAAAGGGCACAAAGTCTAAGGCCAGTTAATACAGGCCAATCTCTTTCACATGCATTGCTTGCAAACTCATGGAGCACATGTTGATTTCAAATATAATGGCACATTATGATAAAAACGATCTGCTTAGCCAGTACCAGCACGACATTTGATCTAATTATAGCTGTGAGTCTACGTATTAGCTTCACAGGAGCTGTTTGACAACCTTGAGTGTTAAAGAAAATATTTTATTGTTGCGGACTTTATTTATGCATTTGGCAAGGCTGATCACATTTGCCCAGCCTCTGGCATTATGGTGGATTATATCATTCTTAAAGGACTACATTCAAGGATTTGTAGTTGCTGGCTGTTCCGCAAGACTCAGTTCTCGGCCATTGTCTCTTCCTCTCCTAGATAAATTACCTTCATGGCATGGCCCATAAAAACAAAGCCAGACTCTTTTGCAAATTATACTGCTTAGATGCAACTAAATATCTTGGGTGACTATAACTACAGGTTTAAATTAGTTGACCCATATCAATCATATTACATCTAAAGCAGACAGTTCTATCCATTTCATCAACAGTAAAGTCAATATAAAACAAATACAAGACCTTATGTAAGCCCCCAACCAGACTATTATTCAACTGTATGCGATCTTACTAGCAAAATTGAAATAATTAACAGGTCTACCGCACGTTATGTCTTAAAACTATGACTACACAAGCAGAGTTTCCACATGATAATACCCTAAACTGAAAACGCTATACCAGAGCAACAACAGCGTCACAAAACTTTTGTGATCGTGTTTTGCAAAATCTGATACATTGTATAACCTATAACATCACCTAACACACGAATTACCTACTTCCAAACACACACACATAATATAACTCAAACTGCTTTTAGACCGCCTCGGTAGCCTAATGGTAGAGCGCACGCTTTGAGTGCGGAATGTCGTTCGTGGGTTCGATCCCTGGCCGCGTCATAACAAAGACGTAAAATGGTACTAGTAACTTCCTCGTTTGGCGCTCAGCATAAAGAGGATAGTACTAGGACTGGTCATCCCGATGTCAGTATAATGTGACTGGGTGGGGTATCATGTCACGTGTCTATGGCGTCATATTCCAGTGAGGCAGCACTATAACTTGGGCATTGTGCTCACTGCTACAGGTAGACACCGTCGTTTATATGACTTAAAAAATGTTGGAAAAGAGGTTAAACCCAAACACAAACACAAACACACACACACACACAAATTCCTTTTATCCAAGAACAATTTGAACTATGTAAAGCGCCTTTGAACGTGAAATTGATCATGAAAAGGGCGCTATATAAATCTGGTATAATAATAATAATAATAATAACAATACTACTCCATGCAATGTCAGTCTAGCCTCAGCCTTGGTCAATTTTGTGGGCGGCTGACTTCTGTATACCATATTTGACGTATTTCTCTTGTTTTTAACCATATCACTGTAGTCTTTTTAGTCTTTCGACCTTGCACCTCGTGAGATGTTTTTCTCCAACTTTTAACAAATGCCACATGACTTGCGCCTCCACAATATAATCGTTAAGGATTGTGTGAAGTAAAATATAAAAGAAGAGGTAGAATTTAACAGCTTAAGAGTGTGATTGAAAAAAAAATGGATAACAGTTCACATAGTTGGTGCAAGTTAAAGCTACTTTCCATGGAATCGCAAGCAATCTTATCATTTGTCTATATTTTCTTTATGCCATTTCTATATTCCATTTTGTTACTTTGTAATCGCTTATTTTCCTCGAGTACCGGAACCCATATTTAGAACATGAAATTGAAAGTAGAGTAATATTTCCGGAATTTCCAGTACGTCAAAAAAAAACCTGGATGTAAACAATCAACATAGGCGACTCCGAGCAGTAGTTCAGAGATTTCGGTAAGATAAATTGACCGTAACATGTATGTCTTGGTTTACGTAGCATAAATTAGATTTCCATATTCTGTGAAAAAGTCTGAAGTATGATAGTGACACCGCTGAATGATGAATTATGTAAGCACATGCGCCGAGGTTAACGGTGCTATTTTTATAATTGCTTTGCTATTTTTATAACTGCTAAGTGTCGTTGATGACAGTGAGTAGTTTACCATTGAAATCTTTGAAAGTACGCCGAATTTAACAATTATCAATGTTTCACTATTGAAACCAGAATTATTTGACCACATACAAGTAGAATTAATTTTTTCTATAACGAAATTTAATTAGACTATGGAAAGCAGCTTTAAAGCAGTCAATGTAATATAGTAATTGTGTTCTTTCCAAACCTCGAACTAGCCTGTTCTATTTGCAAGGCTGGAATTTAATGATAGGCGTATGGTAAGCAATATTTTTTTCGTTACAAACTTTATTATCAATTTTTGTCTGTTATATAGAGATTTAAAAAGAACTTTCAAAAATATTAAGGTTTGTATACTTTCTTAATATAATGATAAAAGTGATATAAATCTTTGAAGTTTCAAGCCAATAAAATTTCATAAAGCATCCCCACCTTAACTACTTTGACACAAAACTATTTACAATAAAATGAAAGTTGTCCTTCCTTCTAGTGCAATACTGCTTTTATTCAAATTCAATTGACAACTACAGTATGCTTTATTACATGTAAAACACGTGATTTATATAGGAAATTACTTCCTGCTGATCCGTCTGTTAGTGTTACTGGCAGCATTACTTATGTAAAATATCTTTTACAGATTTGTATAAACAATACTCCTTTGTGCTGTCTATGGATTATGGAAAAATAGGTACCGAAACAGGTTTGTCCATCCATGTCTAACTGGAAGCCTTCAATACAAGCACAATTATATGATCCAGGTTCATTCACGCAAGTCTGTGCACATCCTCCATTGCTCTCGGAACATTCGTCGATGTCTTAGCAAAACATTTTAAACAATAGGTGGTTAGACATTTGATATTCGGTCTCTATATATTTCGAACAATTGAATTTATTATAAATTTAAAAACAGTTCTGTAAAACATCTGTATGACTCAGAAAGATGCAGTAATATCCATCTTCTTTGGATAAAGTCTATTTCTATTCTGACAATTGCCGCAATATGACCACTCTGTTTAGAAAATGTTCTTTATTTCAAAAAAGAAAAAGTGGAAACTCCACAGGTTGCCAAACACGACAAAAATTAAAATGTTGCAGGCTCAGTTTGATTAAGGTAGTAGAAATGCATACTATCGCCCACGCCCTCTAGCCTCGGGTAGAGTAGAATTCAACATTTGCACATGCTACAAGCACCAAAAACAACTTAGAGACATCCGTAAGTCGTACTTGCTTGAAAATTCGAAAATTGATTATAAATATTTTGATACTAGTATTTCAAATGACGTGTCATCACGTTAATAAAGATATGTTCAATAACACCAGGGTGTAGTGTTTAAACAATACCTTCACAGTTTAAGTCATTCGTGGTGAGTATAAAGCCTAGGTTACATCCACACGTGTATGACCCAACAGTATTTTCGCAGTGAACTTCACACTCGGCACTTCCGTCTGCACACTCATCTATGTCTATTTAAAAAGGAGAATCCGTCAGGTACAAATATTTCATAATATTGTTTGCATTACTCAATGGTCCTATTTCGAAGAAAGATTTAGACATAAATATAAAATGTATATACAACTCGAGGACTTTTAATATCATACTAAGTAACTAAGGATAATTCGAAAAATATTGTTCAAAATGCAATGTTATTATCAAACGATGTCAACGAAGGACTTTGTAACATTAACATATATACAACATTATATCAGTTTCTATATTACATTTCGATGTAAGTAAGACAAATGGTGTAACATTTCTAGCTTGCCAAAGCTACAAACTACACTACAACAAAACAGTGAAGACTTCATTTTACAACCACATCTCACAAAAATACTCTTAGAAGTTGTTTTTACAAAACGACTGAATAACATTTACAGAAGTGCAGATGTAGTGCAGGTTATATATCATACAGGTATCGAATGATTTTTCTCCGAACGTGTACGACAACGACTTTCTTCCCTCATGACATTTTTCGCTGGTTTGTAAATTCTAGACACTTTAGTGTACTGTTGTGACTTGTTAAAAAACAGGTTGAAATGAATAAATTGATATGATATTATTGTTTGATTTTGCTGAAATGTCGACAGGATATCATGGTTATATTGTTCTTAGGGTAAGCTAAATTTCAAGAAAGAACTTTCAATCATTTGTAAGACATTGGCGAAATAACAAATGGCATGTTAGCAATTTTGTTCAGTATATAATGAGTATTATTATCTGAATGAAGCCGTGAGGAGTGTTTGACTATTTCCTTTTCGCCAGATTGGTGTTTACACTTTCCTTAAAGTCTATATCAGTATGCTGTATATACATTTTCAGTGGAGAAGACAATATATTTTGACAAGAATTAATGTATAATAGAATGATATTTATTAAAAGTATCTCATATACTACCTGCACAAGACTTTTCATTCATATTCAGCAGAAAACCAATGTTACATGAGCATGCAAATGACCCACCGGTATTGATACAGTTGTGTTGGCACCCTGAAGTTCCCCTTAAGCATTCGTTAATATCTATGGGATAAATAAGACAAATCGTTTATGTAGTAGCGAAAACTGTTTTGAAACAAGACTGCGGTCCAAAATGACAATGCAGAAAAATAAGAGAAGAACAGACTCAAGATATATTAAATTATTTGTTTAAAAATGAATGTTTTAAGCATAGTTTAAGAAGATCCGATCATGGAAATAAGATTAGAAAGTAACTGTTTTTTCTTCAAAGTATGGAAAACAGCAAATATACAAAAAATAACACTGCAAATTGGAAGAAAACAAATGGCTTGAGAGTATTGCAAAATCCGACCTTGACAAGACCTCCCGTCTGAAGACAGTTCATAACCATTATTACAGGAACATTCAAAGGACCCTTCTGTATTTGTACAGGAATGTTCACATCCTGGTATACCTTCACCACATTCGTCTACATCTAAAAATAGCAACCGTTTATTGTAAATCATTACTATCTAATGATTAAGGAACATTGGTTTTAAGTAATAACTATAAACTAGATTTTTCGGCAATTCATAAGTAAATTTTTTCCAGACAACAATAATTTATTATTACTTGATTTCTTTCATATCTTTTTTTCCTTTAAACTATTTATACTAAAGTATGTTCCATATGCATTAAATGCATACTTATACGATGTGACGATTGCTCTAATTTATCGCTACTTTGTAATAGATATTAAAAGTTTTAAAATGTTGTTAATTTTAACAATAGTATTAATTGTCAGGACGCTGTGTTGACCTATAAACACTTTGGCGCTAATAACGCCAGAAGAATTTACCTTACCGGACACGATACAGACAGACGGACTCTTAGATTACAATTTTGCGGTTTATTTAAAAATATCTATAAATTAGACAGCAATATAAGATGACTCGAGCATTCACGTTTCTTCGTATGTAAGTAAGACAAATAATGCAACAATTCTAGCTAGTCAAAGCTACAAACTACACTGAACAAAATAGTGAAGACGTCATTTTACAACCACATCTCACAAAAATATTCATAGAAATTGCTTTTACAAAACGGTTGAAAAACATTTACAGAAGTGCAGATGTAGTACATGTTAGATATCATACAGATCTTTCCCCGAACATGTACGACAACGTTTTCTTCCCTCATGACGTTTCGCTGGTATGTAAATTCTAGAGACTTTAGTGTACTGTTGTGACTTATTAAAAACGGGTAAATGGCGTAAAATGAATAAATTGATATATCGATATCATTGTTTGATTTTGCGGAAATGTCGAGAGGATATCATAGATATATTGTTCTAAGAGTACTTTAAGTCATTTGTAAGATATTGACAACTTAACATGTTTTGTTCAGTACATTGACTATTTCCTTTTCGCCAGATTGGTGTTTACACTTTCCTTAAAGTCTATATCAGCAGTGTTATATATAGCTTTTCAGTGGAGAAGACAATATATTTTGATAAGAATTAATGTATAAAAGAATGATATTTATTAAAGGTATCTCATTTACTACCTGCACAAGACTTTTCGTTCATATTCAGCAGAAAACCCATGTTACATGAGCATGCAAATGACCCAACGGTATTGATACAGTTGTGTTGGCACCCTGAAGTTCCCCTTGAGCATTCGTTAATATCTATGGGATGAAAAAGAGAAACCGTTTATGTAGTAGCGAAAACTGTTTTGGAACAAAAGATAATAGGTAAGAGTAGATTTCTCGGAAGCACAGAGCACCAAAATCACAGCCCAAGAGCCACGTATTTGCAAAGTAGACCTACAACAAAAAAGATGCTGTAATGGAAAAAATATTACAGACGGGTTGCTTCAAGCATCTAACAAGTACATATAAATTTATGCCAAATATAGATAGAGGGAGAGGAAATGGTAAAAGGGTAAAATGGGGGTGGGGCGGAGGAATTTAAAGGGGAAAGCAGAACAAGGACGAACACACAAAAGGAACGTCACGTTCCTTAATAACACCACCACAACGTAAACCACAATAGCGCAGACACTCATGTACCAAAACTAAACAGACAACCACACCAAACTAAATAACATAGAAAAACGTACAAGTAAGATACAAGAAAACAGTAGGGCACCGTTTTAGACTCACAAGCATACAAACGCACCCATACAAGTTGGAAAAAAACAATCGTGTACCGTCTTAGGATTCCGGCAGCCAAAACAAAGGGGAGCCACGAAAACTTACTCAAAGTAAAGGGGGAGGGGATGCAAAAAGTAGCGTAAATGCAAGGGGAAAGAGGGGGACAATAGGGGGGGTGAGGAGGAGGAAAAAACACTTACAACAAACAAGAAAACATACGCAACAGACAATACAAGACAGACAAAAAACCAGTTGAAAATAGGGGCACCGCCTTGGAATGGTCAGTAACCTACATAAAGGAAACTGGGGGTTTAAACGCGTTTAGGCCATGCCAACCTCGCACTTACCCTATTTTTCAACAAGTTAGACAAGACAACGTTAATAAAATGCCAACAATAAAAAATACTACATACGCAACACAAAATATTAGATGGACAGTTAATAAATGCCAACATCAAACAAGACTACATACGCAACACAAAATACCAGACGGAGAGAAAACAAATTGAAAATAGGGGCACCGCCTTGGAACGGTCAGTAACCTATATAAAGGTAACTGGGGGGTTTAAACGCGTTTAGGGCATGCCAACCTCGCACTTACCCTATTTTCAACAAGTTAGACAACACAATGTAAATAAATCCCCGCTGAGAAAGTGCAAAAAATACAAATGTAACAGATTGATAAAGTAAAACATAAAATTAAGGTAAATCTAAGGTATAATTACACCAATGTACTCAACAACTTGTCTGAAGTCAGAGCAACAAGAGTCTAACATTTAAGGGCACGACTAAGAAAACTGTAAGACAAAAATCAACTCCCTCCGTCCGTTGTATGTAGGATTTAGGAGAAAAGCATCATGGGGTCTTACACTTTATTAGTCATCGCACCATCAAATAGGAAAGCGTAGCAATTAACTGTAGAGGGGTCAATCACTAAACATGCACTGTGCTTCACGATTTTCGCATCGTATCCTCTTTTGAAGACTGCGGTCCAAAATGACAATACAAAATAAAGAAATAAGGGAAGAACAGATTCACGATATATTAAATCATTTGTTTAGAAAATGAATGTTTTAACCATAGTTTAAGAAGATCCGATCATGGAAATATGATTAGAAAGTAATTGCTTTTTTCTTCAAAATATGGAAAACAGCAAACATACAAAAAATAACACTGCAAATTGAAAGAAAACAAATTGTTCTAAGAGGAGTGCAAAATCCGACCTTGACATGACCTCCCGTCTGATGACAATTCATAACCATGATTACAGGAACATCCAAAGGACCCTTCTGTATTTGTACAGGAATGTTCACATCCTGATGTACCTTCACCACATTCGTCTAAATCTAAAACAGCAACCGTTTATTGTAAATCATTACTATCTAATGATTCAGGAACATTGACAATTTATAAGCAATTTTTCCAGACAACAGTAACTTTTTTTCACTTGATTTCTTTCATATCTTTTCTCTTTTAAACTATTTACACTAAATCATGTTCCATAAGCAGTAAATGCGCCTTTATACGATGTGACAATTCCTCTTATTTATGCCATTACATAAGTATCGTTACCTTGTAATATATATCAAAAGTTTTAAAATGTTGTCAGTTTTAACAATTATAGTAAACATTGTTGAAACAAGGGATGCTGTGTTTAACTATTAACACTTTGGCGCTAATAATGCCAGAAATACTTACCGGACACGATACAGACAGACGGACTCTTAGATTACAATTGTGTCGTCTTTTTGAAAAATATTTTCAATTTAGACAGCAATATAAGATGACTCGAGCATTGATGTTTCTTAGTATTCTCTAGAAAATGTGTTTTATAAAAGTGGCATTACTATTGCAGTGCACTATGTACTTCATTACCAATTCCTTATTACTTATACCTTGACAAGAATATCCATCTGTGAGAAGTCTATAGCCATTGTAACATGTACAGCTGTACGATCCAGGAGTATTGGTACAAAGGTGTGCGCAGTTGTGCCCGTTGTCCCAGCTCCAGTAGTTCCAGCTTGAACATTCATCCTGGTCTGGTTAAAAATAAATCTCTTGAAACAATGTCCCAAACAAGTTCACCTATCACTTTTGAGATTTCAAAACAGGTTTTCAGTCTTTCTTTCAGGCGGCTGTAGAATGCATTAATTTTATTGATATTCGGAGGTAGAGCGAATAATAATTTGATCTGACATCAGTTTGGTGGTTAATGAATTCTCTATGGATAATGTTGTTTTGTCAAATGGCACATACAAACATATTTAGCAGATGTAATCTTTTTTATGAAATTCATATTGCCTTAGTTTGGAGACATCATGTGCGATCGAAAATTCACATAGAATTCAAATCTACCACCGCCTCGGAATGCCCGCTTCGAGTGGTCGTGCCTGGCCGCGTCATACCAAAGACGTAAAAATGGTATTAGTACTTCCTCGCTTGGCGCTCAGTATTAAGAGGATAGTACTAGGACTGGTCAGTCCGGTGTTAGTATAATGTGTCTGGGTGGGGTATCATGTCACGGGTCTACGGCGTGATATTCCAGTGAGATAGCACTTTAAGATTGGCATTGTGCTCACTGCTACAAGTAGACACCGTGGTTTATATGACTGAAAAATTGTTGAAAAAGACGTTAAACCCGAACACACACACACACAGAACTCAAATCTGGAATAAAATCTAGTCTTAAACACACTATAACGTGATAGCGCGACACCACCAGATAACATGACACCAGATCGGATAACGCGACACTCTGCGGAGTTTGTTGTCGATTAGAAGTAAATATTTTCAATTTTTTCTTTACACAATGTGAATCAATGAAAAGCAGACTCTTACCAGATTTCGAGGATAGAAAGAGGCATCTAAAGGAATGTTTTCTGAATTAAAAAGACCACCAAATAATCATACAGATGGCTAATCCACGGCCAGATTTTCATTGTTTTGGATATTGAACCGAGGATTTTTTCTCATTTCTGAAGCAACAAGCTTGGCATTACCCTCAATAGAAAGTCAAACATTCTCTCTCTTTGTCTGCCAAATCTCCCGGCGAAATCTCCATTACTTTCGAAAATACGAGGTGCTAAAGTCGGATGGGTAGACCAAAAATGTTCTGTCTGACACCACATAATTCCCAGGAAAGGTTCTTACTGACACCAACTTTTGAAGATTAGATGTTCTGTCTGACACCAGCATTTGATCATACTTTTTTGCCTTTATTTCGCTCGGTTTGCAGTATTTTATCGAATTTACGCATGTTATCGGGTATAACGGGTCGTTAAATTCATTTTTCTAGTAAGGGTTTAGGTTATAGTGTAGAAATTCACCGTAATTCGGTCGAAAATGTGCCTACGTGGTGTTGCTGGAAGTAGTATACATAAAAAAATACTTACTTTTTTTATTTTTGGCACTTTTGCGTGCAAAATGTATTCATGTTGTTTTGTTTCTGTACTGATACCCATTTTCTTTTCCTTCGGTCGTCTGTTTTGAATCAGTGGAGCTGTCACTAAGAACAATATTAAAGAAACCTGCACGTACACTGTCTGTAAAAATGACCCAGAAAATTCTTATGATATTTAAGCAAGATTTACCTTGGCACGAGTATCCGTCTGAAAGAAGGCTGTAACCATTGTTACATGAGCACCTGTACGATCCGTACGTGTTTACACAATTCTGTGAGCACTTTGTCCCATCTGAACATTCGTCTATATCTGTATGCATGGACATGTGTGATACTTTCAATAACTATTATGAGTAAACATGTCAAATAGAAGTTGAAATTACATGGAACAGACTTGATTTGTTACCGCGTTAGCAAGATAATCATAGCTCCTTAAAGAATATTAACATTAGTTGTTCGTCATAAGCAGAAACTACCAAGCTGTTGGGAGGCCAGCAAATTTTAAAGCCTTTTTGGCTGTACACCCACTTCCTGAACAGTTTAAACGCCCTTAACATTACTCAAAACCATTTATTCTATCTGACGGCTATAATATTCTGCGCCCTAAGCGAAGTAAGAACCCAGAGCGGTGAGGGACAAGTGAATTGAAATCAGCGACTTTAATCACTCAGCCACTGAAGCCCCAATACGAACAAGAGCTGTCCGTACGACAGCACGCTCGACTTTTCTCAGTGCTTGACTCTGAATTAGAGCTTTGCCAATAAAAAGGGCATAAATCTGTCAAAGTTCTAATCAGAGTTATGGGGATTTTCATGGAGAAGCTTTTGTATAAAATAAATATTTTAAGTTTCAAGACAATAGCTTTGATAGTTAACTGAGATATTGGACGTAAATAAAAGTTTAATCAAAAAATTCTAAGTTAAAAAAGGGCATAACTCTGTCCAAATTCAATCAGAGTTATGGGGATTGTTTCTCCTGGTGTAGACTTTGATATTAAATAACTATTTAAGTTTCGAGTCAAAAGCTTTGATAGTAATAGAGATATTTGACTTTATCAAAATATTTAACCAAAACATTCTAAGTTAAAAAGGGGCATTAATCTGTCAAAATTCAAATCAGAGTTATGGGGTTTGTTTCTCCTGGTGTAGACTGTGATAGTAAATAACTACTTTAAGTTTCAAGTCTATAGCTCTGATAGTAACAGAGATATTTGTCCTTATCAAAAATTTTAACCAAACAATTGTAAGTTAATAAGGGGCATTAATCTG
The DNA here is from genome assembly GCF_021730395.1 of Mercenaria mercenaria. Classification (NCBI taxonomy): domain Eukaryota; kingdom Metazoa; phylum Mollusca; class Bivalvia; order Venerida; family Veneridae; genus Mercenaria; species Mercenaria mercenaria. Next base: position 18,024,035 of record NC_069361.1, on the reverse strand, counting down.
TCAAAATTCAAATCAGAGTTATGGGGATTGTTTCTCCTGGTGTAGACTGTGATAGTAAATAACTACATTAAGTTTCAAGTCAATAGCTCTGATAGTAACAGAGATATTTGACTTTATCAAAAACTATAACCAACGACGACGCCGACGCTGGGCCGAGTGCAATAGCTCTACATTTTCTTCGAAAAGTCGAGCTAAAAATGAAAATTTGACAATATTCAGTAAATCGAAATAGCAAAACTTCACTTGTCAACATAAGATCATAAAACAGATACAAAGTAAATAATATTTCAGAATTAAAACGTTCTCACGGGTAAACGATTCATCCGATTTATGGAAATAATATAGGCCTAAGGGAATCGATCTTTTTAGCAAAAAGTCGTAATATCAAAACTGTTTTACGATAAAGGAATATTGAAAACGAAAGTGGAAAATTCACTTTGAAAATAATCGATTTTTGCGCAGTTCAAATGTGTGGTTGACACCAGATACGCGGATCAAAAATAACAATTACAAAATTATGAACAAGACTGTTTCAAATTATTAAAAGAAATTCTTTAAAGAACAAAGTTTTTGTGGCATATAAAGTAAGTCAGCGCAATTGATATTGTTGACAGGAAAATGAACCTTTCCCCTCAACCTCCAAACTCCTTCATGGATTTACCCATAGATCGATGACAGGTCACAGGAATTACCGTAGAATTAAATATACATTTGTACCAACAAATTTTCATGCTGAAAATCTTAATATTTTCATGGTAACAAATGCAATTATATCTACCAGATCATTTTCATTTTGTTTGTTTGTTTTTGTATCATGACACGTTGTCTCTCTATTGCATTCAATCACCCAAGTAGATCTATCCTTATACAAGTAGTTTATGAAACACATCTCTGTTTGTGATGGAACAACGGAACGAACTAATGGCCGGTTTTTAAGCAGTTTAATTAAATCGGTTGATTTGAGATGATTGTTCGAAATCAATAAAGTAATTATATACCTTGCTTTTAACACTTTTGTGACAAGTTTATATTGCAGTATGCAAGGTTAGTATACCACAAGACACTCCTTCAATTCAATAGTGGATATGATCATGATGAAGTCTCTTTACAATACAAAAGGATCAAGTGTCCATTAACAATTATAAACAATACCCGCACTTAAATCATAGGGTTCATAACGATCTATAATCTTTTTTCTTTTTTTAAACCAGGTCGCCGCTGTTTTCGTTAAAACTGATTTTTCGAAAATACAGTAAATAAATATGTACTGAAATCGCTAAAATCGCACAATAGCTTTGTTTTGTTTTGCCAGTGTGATATACCGCTGACGTTAGCAAAATATTTATAAAAGACACTGTTAATAATTTTGAACTTCGTTCTTTTTTATTTGCAGGCCATCTATAATACTTGACCTGATGACGTATGGACGGCTATCGGAATTATTATTTTGTTTCGAGGCTAGAACTGGAAATGATTCCTATAGCAGTCTGATGGTGTGTTTCAATATGCTATATAAATATTTTGCTATTGTCTTAATTTGCTACAATTATTTTCTTTTTTGTGTACACCTTTGTCTTTATATGATAGAAGTCTTTAAATGCCGTGCGGCTGACTTAAATGTTGTACATTACTTGTCTCAATATTGCTTTTTTTTTTTTTGCTCCTTTTTAAATCATAGAATCCATTCAATGCATGCAGCTCTATAACAGAGTTGCGCTTAAGCTGGTTCTTGGTGATTTGAGGACTTTTCCGTTACCTCTGTTTTTGCCTGGTTTTGTTCTATGCCTATAAGTGATATTTCCCGGTTCAAGCTGATAATCCAAGTTGATTATTTATCTCTTCGCCGGACATGTCTTACAATTAAGCGTGATTAATTAAAAGGAAACTCTTTACTTACCTGTAGTACAGAAGTTTCCTGTATAGCCGCTACAACACACATCTCGTGAACATGTTCCTGGGCAGTCGTAATTTTCTGTTCTATGTAAAATAATATCATTTCGTTATAGCTTTGCAGTATAATTGGTCAGGCGGTTAGATGTATAAATGTACAGGGGCTGTACTAGGTAACTCGGGGAATGGTTGTATTCCGAGTAAAGTACCGGTTTGATGTCGATAAATGTCTCGACTGTGTACTTCTTGTAACGGTTGTTGCGGCTAGTTCGGCAGTTGGTAAACATTGTTTAGAAGAAATAAAAATAAAACAGTCACAAATTGAATCTAATACACCAGTCACACATACGGCGCGGATAGCTACGTCTAGTCACGGATAGAAACGTAGTAATCCGTATCAATCCGTACCTGAGCCCTACGGATTGGTACGGATTGATACGGATTACTATTTTAAGGTACGGATCGATACGGATTACTACGTTTCTATCCGTGGCTAGACGTAACTATCCGCGCCGTATGTGTGACTGGGACATAAATCTCACAAACATTTTTAGTACAGTCGTCTTTGAAACGAAACCCTGATTTTATTTAACCTTCATGTGTTTAGACACAGTTGTGCACATTATAATTCGAAATAATTTTTTATATCTTTTTTTCGAAGGATATATGATCTAAGATACCTCAATCATTGTATCCACACAAATAACGAAGTCTTTTTTTTCTTTAAGAAATAGGTTTTTGTCTAAAAATGAATTTTATCGTATTCTCTTAATTTCTTCATATTTCGGTTGTGGGCCGAGAGCGTATTAGTTTCGGAACGAGAATTTTGAAGTTTTAGATGTAATATGTATGGACAAGTCTGTAGGCAACGAACCAGTTTTACGTTCTATGACCCATACAATGATAATATTCCTTACAGATTCAAAGAAGAATAGCAATGACCAAAATGCTGGATTAAAAAACATTAAGACTGTTCCGGTGCTTAATAAACAATTATTTTTATGCGTTTCGTAAGAATGAAATTAATGCATTTTGTAAGCAAGAAATTGGATTCAATGTTTTGTTTCTTTATTTGTACTTTATATTGTTTAAAATATTAAAAGAAAAACATTTAGCTGGAACACGTTGTAATACCAGTGCCATTAATTCGGACTCTGCGTCCATCTTGTCTATGCTGAATGATCTCATTTTTGCTTTCGTCAGGCGAGGAAGCTATCCACCCGGCTTTCACGTTAACTTGGTCTTACAATTCGAATCAAGAGGAATCGTATGCTTTAGAGTTACTTGTACCATAAGATTCCCACAAGGATGTAGCTTTATAAAAATGTGCTGTCTTTTATCATTCTTAAACGTTTTATTCGAATGACTCCTCATCTCATATTCATTTGATGAAAATGCATTTGAAGATTGAAAATATGATTTCCCGTTTCTCAATTACTTTTACTAGATTCTATGTGACCTAGAACCGAGAGATATAGAAGGAAAATGCTCGTCTGTAAACCGCAACTCAAAAACTGATATCGCATCAAATCTGTTGAAAGGGGAGCGGTGGTCTGGTGAATAAGGTGTCGACCGCTCAATCCAGGGATCGTGGGTTCGAGCCCCCCTGGGGTCACGACCATGACTTCTCATATGACACCAGTACTGGTTTTTCCAGGAAGCGGACTCGAGAGTGGTTACAATAAGCTTGAAGCTTTCATCATAATCGAGCTAAAACAAATTAGTATTAACTAAATCTGTTACAAACTTGTCTACAAACCGTGACATCTCAGCCGTCTTAAAATGCTATTAGACAAAGTATCGTCAAGTTATGCCTCAAAGTATTAATAGACTGCAAATTTCTTTGATTGAATTCGTGTGACAAGTTAAAAGTACTGTTATCTGAACTTCGGCAGTTTAATATCACAAAAAAAAAACCGTTTCTGTGCAAATAAAATTGAATTTTACAATACTTATTCGCCACAGAAAGAAAGGAAAATCGAACATAGTTAACTAAAATAAGTCATTTTCGTGCCCAGGAAAGCCACACTTATTCCAACCGTCCGTAACCTGTTTGTATCCTCTATTATGATTATTTCAGAGATATTCAAATCATAAACAATAAAGATTTTTAGATAAACGAACAAGCTCTTCTGATTTCTATGGGGTTTTTTAAGGTTTGTAATTGTTGTCAAATATCTGTATATGATATGTCTTATCATTCTTGACACATAATTAGTGATTGATTTTATTACATACTTTTGCAGCTGAAGTCTGTTGTTCAAGCGGCGCGAGTCAGTCTTATCCCAATGAGATTATGCCTTATCCCTTTAAACATGCAGGCGAATTGACCGTACTAATTAGGTAGCAGGGTACACTTAGATGCGAAAATTTTTGGCACGGACGGTCTTACATGTAGCGAGTCGCAATATTTCACTTCCCTTATGAGCAGAATCAGGGTGGCCATTTTATAAATTGCGTGCATGTTTTGTGCTTTTAATTAATGGCAAGATCAGGATTCTCATACAAGAATAAAGAAAGTTATCAAAACGAAAGGTTTACACCATCCATGAAAAATAACATGCCAAAAATGATCAATTTTGCACTATTTGAACAGCCTGCAATGATCCCGCTGCAAGAACAATGCCCAATTTTATTGCATTTCTCAATTTGATAGTCCTTACTGAACGCCAGGATATAAACGGAATGGGGGCCCATCCAGCTCGTTTTTTTTTTTCACAAAATAGCGAAAATGTTCCTGAGTATCAATCAACAAGCACAGAACCCTTCCGTGATTTGAATTTTTCCGCGAAAAGGTGTCTCATTGATCATACAAAGCTACCAGCAGTTAGTTTTCCAACTGACATCAGAATTTTACATGTATCGGCTGTATACATTTTCTAAAGAATTAATAATCATTATCTCTCACCTTAATTTACAGAAATCCAAAATCACGAAGTTCTATTTATTACAAATATTGACGGGGCCAAAATTCAAAGTGTACCCTACTATCTTAAGATTTTTCAGTTAATGAACAAAAGAGGGTTTTACTAGTTCTGAACTTTTATATGTCTTTCGCAAATTAAACCAAATAAAAATGTTTTCAATAGCATGGAAAGAAGTCTGTATAAGAGAGTTTGAACATGCCCACCCCTAATGCGCAAATTTAGCCAAAATTTACAAATTGTCGCTACGAGACAAAAAACGTACAATACACCCGTTTTTACCATTTTCTATGATATAAGGGCAATTCTGCACCATTTTGCGGAAAAAAAATGTCCCCATCTCTATTTTCCCATTTCATGGGGTCCCCACCGTCCGAACATCCCCCTGATTGACGAAATGCATAGCTGGTGGGCCAAATATGCGCTGGGTGGGTTAATAACGATAAAAATGATGTTTTTACTGTACCAGAACCTTGTTACTGGAGCTAGAATCTAAAAAAATCGTATGCGTGGATATTGACTTTTATGCTTTTATGTCTCCTCACCGTAACATTTTTGAGCTGCTGTGCCGTCAGGTAGCGTTTTAAGTCCCCAGAAAGTTTAGAATATCGAAGAAGAGGTTCTAAACTATGTGAAACCGCACAAATTTAAGAGTTCTTTCAAAATTTAATTTTGGCAGATTTCCCTTAAGGTAGCAGGGTACACTTAGATGTGAAAATTTTGGGCACGGACGGTCTTACATGTAGCGAGTCGCAATATTGCACTTCCCTTATGGGCAGAATCAGGGTGGCCATTTTGTGCATTTAATTAATGGCAAGATCAGGATTCTCATACAAGAATAAAAAAGAGTTATCAAAACGAAAGGTTTACACCATCCATGAAAAATAACATGCCAAAAATGATCAATTTTGCACTTTTTGAACAGCCTGCAATGATCCCGCTGCAAGGACAATGTCCAATTTTATTGCATTTTTCAATTTAATAGTCCTTACTGAACGCCAGGATATAAACGGAATGGGGGCCCATCCAGCTCGTTTTTACACAAAATAGCGAAAATGTTCCTGAGTATCAATCAACAAGCACGGAACCCTTCCGTGATTTGAATTTTTCCGCGAAAAGGTGTCTCATTGATCATACAAAGTTACCAGCAGTTAGTTTTCCAACTGACAAAATTTTAAATGTATTGGCTGTATAAATTTTCTAAAGAATTAACAATCATCTATCGCTTACCTTAATTTACAGACATCCAAAATCACGAAGTTCTATTTATTACAAATATTGAGGGGGCCAAAATTCGAAGTGTACCCTGCTACCTTATATCGTTGCCAGTTACCGCCTCAAGTACCAATTTGATACAGTTTCTGCTTGAATCTAGTTAATGTGTATACTGAGGTATGTCCAAATTATTTAGTGTAAATGCATTTTTATCGCTGGACAATTTCGTTCTGTCCATTCAAATTGGATCAGATGAAATTAGAGTAAATAATTTAAACTGAAGCTGACAGTTTTCTCTCCGAAAATAATTTTACTATAGGCGTAATTTAGTCATTTTAACGACAAAACTAAGTCAGCGTTTTATAGTCAATAATGTGAGCACACATCAGTTTTTATTTTGCGAATAAGATAAAATATGACAATGCAAAAAGGTGGACCTACCTGTATTTAGTTGCTTCCCAAAAGATCCAAGAGCTTGTAGTCGTCCTTACAACTCTCTGACAAGTCTTCGTACAGTCATAATATTCAGTACAATATCCTGCATAGATACCGCTGAAAGTTGAATTTATACTAAAATGGGTTTTTAACCATATACTTTCAAGAAGTTATTTATCTAACACTGCATTTAAGTAAGAGTCCAAAATGTCATATTGTCATAAAGTTTTACTGCATATTACTTTAACGGATTCAGTAAATATTTTCAACCTATATACCCTTGAAAATGGAGTATAAGACATAACACGCAGCAGATGTTTAGGTAAAAAGCCATTCCCATTATCCATACATTACCACCTCTGACAACGAACTGGATATTACTGTCGTCTATAAAATATAATTATTATACCACTGATATTACAAATCAATAATTACAGATTTAAGTGGGCTCTTCAAGAAGTCGTGGAACCAGCCTGTGCCAAAATGTGAAGTCAGACTTCTGGCATCGGAATATTGAGCATGATAACTGTTTTAGCAAATGGAAAAAAAAGCATATATGAAACACCAAAAACAAACCTGAAAAAAAATGAGAAATTAAATAAAAATTATCCAATACAATAATAATATCAACAATGAACATGCAAAATGTAATATATTTTTTGTCAAACCCAATATATGTATTTTTAAATTGTAAACTTTGCATGCCAACATTAAATTTAGTTATATACTATAAACATGTGTAAGCATGCATTAAAATATTTTTATATTCGTAGTGTATAGATTGGGACAGGCTGTGGGGTTTTGTAAAAGAACATATTGATTATCTTACTGTTGAAACACCCCTCATTTGCAGAAAATACAAATTTAGATTTTTCTAATAGTTGCAAAATATATAACAAACAAACGCTTTTATGTAAAATAATTAAGCGTACAGCGACAGTAAACATCTATTGATATGTTTTTTGTAGTGTTTTATTTTTCGGAAAAAGGTTGTTTTAGTTTCGTTTTTGGAATGTAAAAAGGTAATTCAGTCAAAGTGACCTACCTTGCTGAAGTTTGGTTGCTAAGACCAAGAGAAAAAATACGTAAACGCATCTAAATGCACGACTTTCTCTGGGTCAATCGCTGGTTTATACCATAAAACCTCGACAACGGTGTATGTATGAATATGTAAGACATAAAATTTACACAAAATATAAGGACACGGTAAAACAAATAATTTAATAAACTCAAAAACTCTATTACAAGATAAAGAAGCATATACGAATAAATCCATTGCTTTTTGCAGATAGTAATACCTGTAGTGGTCCGACGACACGTATAATAAAGCAGACTAGTCCAAGTTTCATTAAATTCATTGCAGCAGCTGAAACATGTCGTCTGTTGACCGCAAGAAGGTGCTATCAGCATATTAAATAAGAACGCTGATATAGTACCTTCTGGTGGTCAACAGACAATTTATTGTCTGCAATAAAATTCAAAAAGGGAGATGTTATATTTTTTTTATATTTTTTATGGTTCTTGTGCTCTTCTGTTTTCCCTATTTTTTATTTCCCTTCAGTGGATTTATTCATTCAAATTAGAAGAGACTTTTGTCCTGTTTCGTTTTAGATTAATGTAACTTTTGTTTTAAGAAGACACAATATACAATCACATCTTCTTATAATCATACAATCTAGTGCACAGTCATTCATGTGAGTGATATGAGCCGCGCCATGGGAAAATCAACATAGTGGCTTTGCGCAGTCTGGTCAGGATCCATGCTGTTCGCTTTCATAGCCTGTAGCAATTACAGAAACCGTTAGCGAACAGCATGGATCCTGACCAGACTGCGCGGATGCGCAGGCTGGTCTGGATCCATGCTGGTCGCAAAGACACTATGTTGGTTTTCCCATGGCACGGCTCATATGATACATTGAACGAAAAAAAAAACAATCAGAAAAAGTAGCAATATATGGAGATTCATACGTGTTTATTAATAATGTTTTAGGTTAAAATTGTACGAAGTGGAAACAGGATCTCAATCGTATGATAAAAGATTCTAGAAATATGTTTGCTTGAGTAAAACTGAGGAAATTAATTATCGTATATTTAAAAAGAAAAGAAAAGTAACATGACATTCTGACACACACTGAATGCATTTGGAAATATGTTTGTGTAGTTTCATGCTAGAGATATTAGAATAAGACATCATTATACATTCCAATTATATTGAATACATTTGGATATGCATTGAGACATTCTGAATATGATATGTTACATAGCAACATAATGTTGCATATCTTCTGAATGTTGCTGTCAGCCACCTAAAATCAAAATAGTTAAGTATTTCAGTGAAGCGTCTACAATTTACATCAATATACTTTATTTCCTACCAGGACGTAAGTAAATTTTTGATTCTAACATGGCTCGATTTGATTTCCAGTTAAACAAAGAAGAAAATCAAGCTCGATATATTCTGCGATAAACAACGGTTGACGTGCGGACCGGTAAGAGAGCATTATGACGTCATAATTGACGTCATATTGCCGCATGACGTTCGATACATTACTCCTCGCGTAAAGGAAGTCCAGTATAATATCTATTAAAATATATCAATGAGCATGTCAGAATGAAAACAATCAAGGCTTTCTTGTTATTTATCGTCTAATTTACCACGGTTCATCGTTCAGATGCTTCAGTATTTAACCACTCGGGCTAACGCCCTCGTGGTTCAATTCCTACGCATCTGAACTCTGAACCGTGGTAAATTAGACGATAAACAACTCGAAAGCCTTGATTATTTGCTAAGTAACGTACATAAATTTACTAAGTTTTTAAGTAACGTAAAATACTTTATCATCTAAATCAGAATATAATAAATTTGGCAACATAAAATTTATATTCAGACAGTGATAACTGACTATCATCCTTTTGTATTCATTTATTTATAACTATATCAGTTGAAATGTTTTATCATATTTATTTGAGCAAATATTCTAAAGCTCAAAAGATGTTTTAAACCGAGCCTGCTATTATGTTGCTGGTTTGGGTTCTATGATTCCAAAGGATCTTTTCACAGCTTTTAATAACTATCACCGTAGCAGTCTTCAGTGTCGTTTAGCGGCTGTAACAAATCTGCCTGAACTTGGACCCAGTGTGATAGTCCATCTTACCGTCGCGTTTCGCCATCGTAGTGTCACCATTTCACTGTCGTGCTTCGCCGTTCTACTGTCGCGCTTCAACATCGTAGTGTCACCATCGTTCATTTGCGCCTCGCCATTGTACTGTCGCACTTCGCCATCGTTCTGTCGCGCTTCACCATCGTAGTGTCACCATCGAACTGTCGCGCTTCGCCATCGCACTGTCGCGTTTCGCCATCATACTATCGCGCTTAGCATTTGTACTGTCGCGTTTCACCATCGTAGTGTCACCATCTTACTGTCGGGATTTGCCATCGTAGTGTCACAATCGTTCATTAGCGCTTCGCCATTGTACTGTCGCACTTCGCCATCGTTCTGTCGCGCTTCACCATCGTAGTGTCACCATCGTACTATCGCGCTTCGCCATGGTACTCTCGCGTTTCACCATCGTACTGTTGCGCTTCGCAATCGTATTGTCGCGCTGCACCATCGTAGTGTCACCATCGCACTATCGCGCTTCGCCATCGTACTTTCGCGTTTCACCATCGTAGTGTCACCGTCGTATGGTCGCTTCGCCGTCGTAGTATCGTACTTCGCCATCGCACCTTCGCGTTTCACCATCTTTGCCTTGAATCTTAGTTATTTCAAGACAAATGAAATATATTGAATTGAAAATAAACATTTTTGAAGATACTGAAATTCTTCTCACAAAAAAAATAAATATACCTCTTCAAAGTGTAGATTTAGTGGGAACACGAAAAGGTGACTACTGTTTTATTATTTTATTTCAATATCTTCCTTGCACATATATATAGCATACAATTCAAAGAGAAAAAATATTTTATACATTTGTTACATACATTCTTCGCCATCGTAATGTCCCGCTTCGCCATCGTACCTTCTTTGGGAGCAGGCACTGGCCCTATCGGAACACCGTAAAATATACACATGACAGATTCGGTAACATGTTTTTTTTTGTTGTTGTTTTTTTGTTGTTGTTGTTTTTTTAAAAACAAAATACACAGAGATTGAGAACTATGTTTTCTCATCTTTGAAGCAAAATATTGGAATGTAACATACTTTTGATACTTTGAAGATGAATCTGGTAAGACAGTAGCGTAAATTACTGACATGGACGAATAAGAACACGCTAGAAATTTGTGTATACCAAACGTGCACATCATATATCATAAAATGATACAGTATTACTTCAGGAAATATTCTGTAAAAAACATTTACCTGATAAGATAAATATAAACCGTACTGTGACGCAGATGGACTTTCAAATGTGAATAACGACCGGTGTGATATGAGTTTGGCTTAAACAATATGAGCCGTGCCATGGGAAAACCAACATAGTGGCTTTGCGACCAGTCAGGTTTCGACAGGACCACAGTCCTGTGTCATCGGTCCAATCTGTCAGGATCTACATGCTAGTTCCGTCAAAATCCTACTGCAAATCAGAGAAACTATCTTTCGAAAGCATTTGTGAATACATTTTTACCAGACACTGCGCTGTGCCAGGTGTCAGAGATCATGCAGCGAGTATAAGATAATGTTGGTTTTTCTAATGTACAGTCTGAATATGTTTGTAGTTGATAGTCTAAGCACTTAGATCCCATCAGATGTAGCACAATTTTAACTATTTAACTCATTGAAAATGATAAAAGTTTATTCACAAAAAAATGAATATGAAGGAAAGTAATTTAACTTATGTGACTGTGACCAATCTAGACTTTCAGGTAACCGGGTGAGAACGGGATGTTTGCACGAGTCCTAGTGTCCTGGTCCATCTTAAAACTGTCAGTATCTACACTGAAATCTAGTTTCAGTCAAACATTATCTCAAATCCACTTTTTATTGAAGTTAAACTATCATTTCTGAAAGCTGTTATTTTGTAGATATTACATTTTGTAAAGCTCGTTTTGAGATTACAAACTAGAATTGCTGTGCAAAGGTTTCAAGAATGATAATGCAGCAATGAGTTTATAATGATAAATTGTTTACGTTTATTGACTAAACTGTACAAATACTATAGGAAAATATCTACATTGAATTATGGTGATTTCTTTACAAACTTGCATTGAGTGATATAATTGCTTTGTGATTATGAAAAGCCCATTTCAATATTTTGTAAAGTGTCAATAAATAAATAAATCATCGGCATGTACTGTTTTGAAACTTAATATTAGGTATCACAAGTCCTTTAATAAATTTGAATAGATCAATCCAAGCAGTATTTTGCTTGCATGGAGAAGGGCGTTCTGTTCAGTATATATCCGTTTTCATCATGCATAAAATGCAAATGTTATGCAAATGTGCGTGCATACATATTGAAATTCAATAAAGATCTTGTATTCAATTTTGGCTGTCTTTATAAGCGGACCATGGCAGCTTGAACATACTTGAAACTGACATTGAATGGAAAAATAGAAGAATAAAGTTATATTATAACTTTGACGGACTAGAGTAAGACAGTGTAGAGAAACAGCCGTGATGAGAAGTATACAATTGAATGTTTTTACGTGTTTTTTCCCTCGTAGTCAAAGAAAAACGTTATTTCATATCATTGCAAATACAAAGCGTGTAAGTAGAAATTATGGTGTACCAGTTGTGTCAAAAGTCTATTTGCCGTGCGCACATATTTAAAAATGTCCAGTCACAACTGTCAGGCAGATAACAATTCTCGTCTCATTCAAAGTACGTCCTGGTGCACGATCAGACATCGAGCTGAAAAAAAAGCTGAAAAGACACACCCAATATTGATAAGTATAAAAATGAGTTAAGTCAATGCCAGGTGGTTCATGAGAGACGAGCTGGACACCAGCGTATCTATATGTCTATACTATCAGCTCACACTGAGCCTACGACTCCGGCGCGCAAAAAGAGTACTTCATATCGGATATTCCGTAGGAAGGATGATAGCACTGTTCATAGTTCGATCCCCGGGCGAGGCGTATGCTGGAATGTAAACCAAAAGGGAAATGAAGAATACAGAAAAGAGTGGGTGCCACATGAAAATTATTAACATTAGGTGAATTCTGCTGTTTTAATATTATGAAAATATATGACTGGAAATTGAATGATAAATGGGTGTGAACTTTTGGATGGCATATAGCTGAGGGAATGGACAGAATGGTAGGACAACGCAGCAATGCGAAGGACGACAATGTTGCAGAATAATGTCGCGATGTTATATCATGTTGTCGCGTGTCAATAGCACGATATATTGCAATGTCACTTTGCGCTATCATGCGTCGTATTGCAATGTCGCGATGTCATTTCGTATTCACTTCATAATGCCATGTGTCGTGTGCTGCCTTTTTGATGACCACGACAACGCGATACGATGCTCGAAATTGCGAAGCACGACACATGACATTGCAAAGCGACATCTTGTCAATGCGAAAGGATGTCGCAACATTGCGATACGACGCAAGACATTGTCGAGCTATAGACACGCGACAATACAATATGATGTCACGACATTATCCCGTCACAATTTCGTCCGTCGTATAGCATTGTCGAGCGTCGTTTCGCATTGTCGTGTGTCGTGTCGCATCGTCGGGATGTCACATTGCAATGTCATGTGTCGATGGACGACATTGCAACTAGCACGAACAGAATTCCGTATGTAATATAGCTACTTTAACAAATGTATCGAATAGGAGTGAATTCTGCTCGAAGTTGAAACAGAGGTATAGTTCTTATGTTCTGCATATCCCTTCATTACGATTATAAAAGACTAAACAAAAAGTATGCATGTGTACTTAAATAGATAACAAATCACTATAAGATAAACCACATCATAGCAAAATGGGCCATATGATATGATATTTCCTTAACAATGGGAAGTGTTAAAAATAGTTATTTTCGCATCATCTTTATCATGTTACAATAGCAACCGGTGTTCAAAAAACATTATTATAATCATAAAGGAAACCCCTTAGTATATTCACTGTTCTTTACTATGCGTTTTTAAATGTATTATGCACAGTGTATCATTGTGACGAAAACACAAGAGCAGCCCAACAATCTAACCTGCTTAGCCTGTATTATAGAATAATTAGATAAAATATGTATAAAATTTCTTATCTGAACATTCCATTGTCAAAAAAATATATTAATACGTACATATGTATTAACTTTTATGAATTATATATAAATTACAATGCATTTAAATATAATGATGCTGCCAGTCATATCAGGCTCACGTAGGAGTATGTCGGAATATTATCCACGTTCAATTCAATCTCAAAATTAAAATATTCCGAGATCTACATTTAGTTCTCGTTTTCTTTTGATTACAACAGTTGGCAAATAACGTTCACTTAAGTAAATACTACTGTATCAGCTAATAATTTTCAAACAGTTAAGCGTACTTAAACAACACCAACATGCTCGAATTCTTCACTGTCATCACTGTCAACCTTCATACTGTTTGAACAACAGATGCCTCTACATCCTCCACATCCTACAGAACATATTATGCTGTACATTCATCCTTCAGCACGCTTGAATATCTACCACATACAAGCCTTAAACGTGCTTAATTATGCTTAGTGAAATAAAATATAGGGGAAGAATTATGGTTTCTAAACTGAATACTTTCTCTCGTTCTCTCGTTTTCGTCTACCATTGTAAAGGGAGATAATTCATTTAATAATTAATTTATTAAAGATACAGGTACCGTAGGAGTTTTGTACCCAGCACTTGACTTTTGAATTAATGCTTCAGAAACCGAAACAACAAGACTTGTATAGCACATCAATACAACGACCCCTACGGGGTGCCCCATAATGATGCTACAAATCAAGTTTCGTCGAAGTCCACTAAGCGGTTCATGAGAAGAAGTTGTTTTAACTGAACAAGTTTAGACAGGACTTTAAAATGATGCTGAAGAACAAGCTTGATAAGGGTCAATCAAGCCGTTTACGAGAAGAAGTGATTTAAAGGTATTTCTATATTTAGCTCTAGCATCCCCTTTAAGGGACCTGTGCCCCCAATTTAAACACAATTGACATTATTGAGAGAGGACGTCATAATGATGCTACATACCAAAGTCGATGAAGTCCAAAAAAGTGGAACAAGAGAAGTTGTTTAAAGGTAGTTCTATTTTCATCTCTAATGGACCCTAAAAGGGATGAAGTGCCACCATCTGAAGAATTTTGTGAGAGGACCTTGAAATGATGCTTCAGAGCAAGTTTGATGAAGATTCACCAAGGGCTTCATGAGCATGATGAGAGGAAGTCATTTAAAGGTATTTCTACTTTTAGCTCTATGGGCTCGTAAAAGGAGCCAAGTACCCACATTGAACAAACATTTGTGAAAACCTTATAATAGAGCTAAAGAGCACGTTTGATGAAGATCCATCAAGCGCTATATGAGAGGAAGTTATTTAAAGGTATTTCTAGGAGCCCCTAAAAGGGACCAAGCACGCCCATTTAATCAAAATTTGGAGGGGACTTTAAAATGAAGCCCCAGATCAAGTCTGATGAAAGTCCATCAAAGGTCTTTATGAGTTGTTTAAAGGTATTTTTAATTATACCTCCACCTGCCCCTAAAAGGGACCAAGTTCCCCAATTTGAACAAATTTGGGAGAGGACCTAATAACTAGTATGCTACAGAACAAGTTCGATGAAGATCCATCGAGCAGTTCATAAGAAAAAATCGTTTAAAAGTTTTTGTGGTTTTTTTTTTTATTTTTACCTCTGGCGGCCCTTAAAAGGGCCAAGCTAAACCATTTAACAAATGTGATACAGCTCAATGCCGGAGTAATACTGACCAAGTTTAATTTTGACCAATAGTTTCAGAGAAGATGTTTAAGTAAAATTGTTGATGAAGAATGATGGACGCAACATGATGGATGACCAAAGCAAGACTATCCCCCTATACTAATAGCTCAAACTGACCTTAAAACTGTGCGGTGGAGGCAGGGCAGGGAGAGTTGGAGGTAATGTGGGCGGGAGCTTGGAGGAATTTAGTAGAGTGTCACCCAAGGAACATCAGTATGAAATTATTTTGAATTCAGGCCTGCAGTTTCAGAGATGATACATAGCCAGATAGAGAAAAGTAGCCCTGCCCCAGACTTCCATGTTTTTAATGAAACAATGATTTGAAAAACAAGAGCTATAACCGTAGGATGACACATGCCCCCGATGGCACTTTGAATGAATAGTTATGGCCGATGTTAGAGTTTAGGACCTTTGACCTACGGAGCTGGGTCTTGCGCGCGACACATCGTCTTACTGTGTCACACATTCATGCATAGTTATTTTAAAATCCACGCATGAATGACAAAGATATGGACCGGACATGCCCATCAATGCACTATCATGAAAAATGATCTTTAACGTCTAAGTGTGACCTTGACCTTTGAGCTACGGACCTGGGTCTTGCGTGTGACATGTCGTCTTACTGTGGTACACATTCATGCCAAGTTATTTGAAAATCCATCCATCGATGACAAAGATATGGACCGGACACGCCCATCAATGCACTATCCTTTAACGTCTAAGTGTGACCTTGACCTTTGACCTACGGACCTGGATCTTGCGCACTGCACGTCGTCTTACTGTGGTACACATTCATGCCAAGTTATTTGAAAATCCATCCATCGATGACAAAGATATGGACCGGACACGCCCATCAATGCACTATCCTTTAACATCTAATGGACCTTGACCTTTGAGCTACGGACCTGGGTCTTGCGCACTGCACGTCGTCTTACTATGGTTCACATTCATGCCAAGTTATTTGAAAATCCATCCATCGATGACAAAGATATGGACCGGACACGCCCATCAATGCACTATCCTTTAACGTCTAAGTGTGACCTTGACCTTTGAGCTACGGACCTGGATCTTGCGCACTGCACGTCGTCTTACTGTGGTACACATTCATGCCAAGTTATTTGAAAATCCATCCATCGATGACAAAGATATGGACCGGACACGAAAATTGCGGACAGACCGACAGACTGACAGACCGACAGACCGACAGACAGACAGACGGTTCAAAAACTATATGCCTCCCTTCGGGGGCATAAAAAGCGGTAGAGAGTCACCCAAGGAACATTGCTGTCAAATCATTTTGAATTGGACGAGCGGTTTCAGAGATTTTTAGTGTTTTCAAAACAAGAGGGCCATGGTGGCCCTATATCGCACACCAGAGTTGATCTGGCCTACTGGCCTAGTTTTTGACCCAAATAACCCAGATTCGAACTTGACCTAGAGGTCATCAAGACAAACATTCTGACCAATTCTCATGAGTTTCAAACTTTAACTGTGGACTCTAGAGTGTTAACAAGATTTTCCTTTGATCTGGCCTAGTGACCTAATTTTTGACCCCACATGACCCAGTTTCAAACTTGACCTAGAGATCATCAAGGCAAACATTCTGACCAAGTTTTATAAAGATTGGGTCACAAATGTTGCCTCTAGAGTGTTAACAAGCTTTTCCTTTGATCTGACTGGGTGACCTAGTTTTTGACCCCACATGACCAAGATTCAAATTTGACCTAGAGGTCATCAAGACAAACATTCTGACCAAGTTTCATAAAGATCGGGCCTCTAGAGTGTTAACAAGATTTTCCTTTGATTCGACAAAGTGAACTAATTTTTGACCCACACGACCCAGATTCGAACTTGACCTAGAGGTCATCAAGACAAACATTCTGACCAATATTCATCAGTTTCAAACTTAAACTGTGGACTCAGAGTGTTAACAAATTTTTCCTTTGACCTGACTGGGTAACCTAATTTTTGACCCCACATGACCCAGTTTCAAACTTGACCTAGTGATCATCAAGACAACTATTCTGACCAAGTTTCATAAAGATTGGGTCACAAATGTTGCCTCTAGAGTGTTAACAAGCTTTTCCTTTGATTTAACCGGGTGACCTAGTTTTTGACCCCACATGACCAAGATTCAAACTTGACCTAGAGGTCATCAAGACAAATATTCTGACCAATATTCATCAGTTTCAAACTTAAACTGTGGACTCTAGAGTGTTAACAAGATTTTCCTTTGATCTGGCATAGTGACCTTATTTTTGCCCCCACATGACCTAGATTCAAACCTGACCTAGTAATCATCAAGACAACTATTCTGACCAAGTTTCATAAAGATTGGGTCACAAATGTGGCCTCTAGACTGTTCATAAGCTTTTCCTTTGATTTGACCGTGTGACCTAGTTTTTGACCCCACATGACCAAGATTCAAATTTGACCTAGTGATTATGAAGACAAACATTCTGACCAAGTTTCATAAAGATTGGATTACAAATGTTGCCTCTAGAGTGTTAACAAGATTTTCCTTTGATTTGCCCTAGTGACCTAATTTTTGACCCAACATGACCCAGTTTCAAACCTGACCTAGAAATCTTCAAGACAAACATTCTGACCAAGTTTCATAAAGATTGGGTCACAGATGTGGCCTCTAGAGTGTTAACAAGCTTTTCCTTTGATCTACCTGGGTGACCTAGTTTTTGACCCCACATGACCAAGATTCAAACTTGACCTAGAGGTCATCAAGATAAACATTCTGATCAGGTTTCATAAATATTGGATCACAAATGTGGCCTCTAGAGTGTTAACAAACTTTTCCTTTGATTTGACCAAGTGACCTAATTTTTGACCAACATGACCCAGATTTGAACTTGGCCTAGAGGTCATCAAGACAAACATTCTGACCAATATTCATTAGTTTCAAACTTAAACTGTGGACTCTAGAGTGTTAGCACGATTTTCCTTTGATCTTGCATAGTGACCTAATTTTTGACCCCACATGACCAAGATTCAAACTTGACCTAGTAATCATCAAGAAAACTATTCTGACCAAGTTTCATAAAGATTGGGTCACAAATGTTGCCTCTAGAGTGTTAACAAGATTTTCCTTTGATCTGACTGGGTGACCTAGTTTTTGACCCCACATGACCAAGATTCTCATCAAAAACATTCTGACCAAGTTTCATAAAGATTGGGTCACAAATGTGGCCTCTAGAGTGTTAACAAGCTTTTCCTTAGAGTTGACCGAGTGACCTAATTTTTGACCAACTTGACCCAGATTTGAACTCGACCTAGAGGTCATCAAGACAAACATTCTGACCAATATTCATCAGTTTCAAACTTAAACTGTGGACTCTAGAGTGTTAGCACGATTTTCCTTTGATCTGGCATAGTGACCTACTTTTTGGCCCACATGACCTAGTTTCAAACTTGACCTAGTAATCATCAAGACAACTATTCTGACCAAGTTTCATAAAGATTGGGTCACAAATGTGGCCTCTAGAGTGTTCACAAGCTTTTCCTTTGATTTGACTGGGTGACCTAGTTTTTGACCCCACATGACCAAGATTCAAAGTTGACCAAGTTTCATAACGACAAACATTCTGACCAAGTTTCATAAAGATTGGGTTACAAATGTTGCCTCTGGAGTGTTAACAAGATTTTCCTATGATTTGCCTAGTGACCTAGTTTTTGACCCCACTTGACCCAGATTCAAACTTGACCTAGAGGTCATCAAGATAAACATTCTGATCAAGTTTCATAAAATTGGTCACAAATGTGGCCTCTAGTGTGTTACAACTTTTCCTTTGATTTGACCAAGTGACCTAATTTTTGACCACATGACCAGATTCCAATTGACCTAGAGGTCATCAAGACAAACATTCTGACCAATATTCATCAGTTTCAAACTTAAACTGTGGACTCTAGAGTGTTACACGATTTTCCTTTATCTGTGCATAGTGACCTAATTTTTGACCCCACATGACCCAGATTTCAAATTTGACCTAGTGATCATCAAGAAAACTATTCTGACCATGTTTCATAAAGATTGGGTCACAAATGTGCCTCTAGAGTGTTAACAAGTTTTCCTTTGATTGACGGTGACCTAGTTTTTGACCCACATGACCAAGATTCAGTCATCAAAAGAAAATCATTCTAACCAAGTTTCATAAAGATTGGGTAACAAATGTGGCCTCTAGAAGTGTTAAAAGCTTTTCCTTTGATTTTGACCGAGTGACCAAATTTTTGACCAATGACCCAGTTTCAAACTGACCTAGAGGTCATCAAGACAAACATTCAACCAATATTCATCAGTTTCAAACTTAAACTGTGGACTCAGAGTGTTAAGCAGATTTTCCTTTATCTGGCCTATTACCTAATTTTTGACCCACATGACCAGTTTCAAACTTGACCTAGTGATCATCAAGACAACATTCTGACCAAGTTTCATAAAGATGGGTCACAAATGTGGCCTCTAGAGTGTTCACAAGCTTTTCCTTTGATTTGACTGGGTGACCTAGTTTTTGACCCCACATGACCAAGATTCAAAGTTGACCAAGTTTCATAAAGACAAACATTCTGACCAAGTTTCATAAAGATTGGGTTACAAATGTTGCCTCTGGAGTGTTAACAAGATTTTCCTATGATTTGCCCTAGTGACCTAATTTTTGACCCCATTTGACCCAGTTTCAAACTTGACCTAGAGGTCATCAAGACAAACATTCTGACCAAGTTTCATAAAGATTCGGTCACAAATGTGGCCTCTAGTGTTTACAAGCTTTTCCTTTGATTTGACCAAGTGACCTAATTTTTGACTCACATAACCCAGATTCCAATTTGACCTAGAGGTCATCAAGACAAACATTCTGACCAATATTCATCAGTTTCAAACTTAAACTGTGGACTCTAGTGTTTACAAGATTTTCCTTTAATCTGGCATAGTGACCTAATTTTTGACCCCACATGACCCAGTTTCAAATTTGACCTAGTGATCATCAAGACAACTATTCTGACCATGTTTCATAAAGATTGGGTCACAAATGTGGCTTCTACAGTGTTAACAAGCTTTTCCTTTGATTTGACCGTGTGACCTAGTTTTTGACCCAACATGACCAAGATTCGAAGGTGACCTAGTGATCATAAAGACAAACATTCTAACCAAGCTTCATAAAGATTGGGTAACAAATGTGGCCTCTAGAATGTTTAAAAGCTTTTCCTTTGATTTGACCGGGTGACCTAGTTTTTGACCCCACATGACCCAGTTTCAAACTTGACCTAGAGGTCATCAAGGCAAACATTCCAACCAATTCTCATCAGTTTCAAACAGAGAGTGTTAACAAGATTTTCCTTTAATCTGGCCTAATTACCTAATTTTTGACCCCACATGACCCAGTTTCAAACTTGACCTAGTGATCATCAAGACAAATTCTGACCAAGTTTCATAAAGATTGGGTCACAAATGTGGCCTTTAGAGTGTTAACAAGCTTTTCCTTTGATTTAACCGGGTGACCTAGTTTTTGAACCCACATGACCCAATTTCGAACTTGACCTAGAGATCATCAAGACAAACATTCTGACCAAGTTTCAGAAAGATTGGGTCACAAATGTGGCCTCTAGAATGTTAGAAAGCTTTTCCTTTGATTTGACCGAGTGACCTAGTTTTTGACCCTACATGACCCATTTTCAAAATCGGCCTAGAGGTCATCAAGACAAACATTCCAACCAATTCTCATCAGTTTCAAACTTAAACTGTGGACTCTAGAGTGTTAACAAGATTTTCCTTTGATCTGGCCTAGTGACCTAATTTTTGACCCCACATGACCCAGTTTCGAATTTCACCTAGAATTCATCAAAACAAACATTCTGACCAAGTTTCATAAAGATTGGGTCACAAATGTTGCTTCTAGAGTGTTAACAAGGCAAATGTCGACGCACAACTCACAATGCACTCAGACCGACGCCAGACAATGACCGGTCACAATAGCTCACCTTGAGCACTTCGTGCTCTGGTGAGCTAAAAACAAAATAGAGAAAAATAGCCCCAACCCTTGGCAGCCATAATGATATGCTTTTTAATGAAACTGAAAGATCTGAAGGTATCACGTAGAGGGGTCAACATAGGAACATTGCTGTGAAATTATTTTTTTCTGAAACTGGATCAGCAGATTCAGAGGAGATTTTCAACATTTTCCAGATAGCCATACTGGGAAAACTAGCCCCACCACCTGGTGACCACATTTTATTGTAACAGACATATTGGAAGAATTTAGTAGAGGGTCAATCAAGGAGCGTTGTGCTGTGAAATTATTTCCAAGTCTGGCCTGCAGTTTCTGAGGAGCAGATTCTTAAAGTTTTTCTCTTTGGTTGCCATGGCCATAAGCATTCTCCATGGATGACCTAGATTTGAAGGAATCTGAAAGGGGATCACCCAAGGAACATTCTTATCAAGTTTTGTTTAAATTGGTTTGATGGTTAAGAAGGAAATGTTATTCACAGAAAGTGTGGATGACTATTGGATGACAACAGTTATCCAACGATCCTAAAACCTCACTATGAGAACTTCCTGCACAGGTGAGTTTAACATCAGTCTCCTTCTGAGGTCAAAACACAAAGTTTGAAATAGGCAATTTCATAGACTGGTCAGGTACATTTTTAAGATGGTCTAAGATCTGGAAAAGGATGATAAATAACAAGTAAAAAAGGCTTGCATTCGACTACAATAATTTATTATCACATTGCTATATACTTAAACATCAACAAAGAATTTGTTTTTACGGCGTTTGATCAGGTAAATAGAAAGACACAAGTCTGTGAAGTAGCTGATATCAGCCCTGAATATCACTGATAAAACTACTTATTTATTTGGGTTTTACGGCACACCAAATCTATGTTGATATGAGTTTGAACCCCAACCCCCAAAAAGTCTTAGGTGAAGCTGCTCATTTTGGGTGTTTTTTTTTTTTAATTCAGACAATTATCTCATCATTATTAAAATGACTAAAAGGCACTGACCTCCAGACGTTGGCTAAAAAGGATCACAAACACTTTTCTATTTTGAATGGAAAAATTAATAAAATCTAGAATGTGTCTGTAGGACACAGGGTGTGCCCCCACTAGTACATTTGTCACAAATAAGGGGAACTAATTCAAATGTTTGCAGTCTTGTGGGGGTATAGCCTCAACAAACATTTTATAAAATGAATTCATTATTCTAGGCCATATACTTTTGGAGCTATGAGCATCACAAACAAAAAATCCACTATTTTGGCTATTTCACAGGCCATAACTCTGTAATAAGTGCTAAGATTCTCAAGCAGAATGCCAAGTGTGCAAGGTCATTAGGTGAAAATATGCATTTTTGACTATTTCAGGAGCCATAACTTTAAAAAATAAGGGGTGGAGCCAGACGAAAAATAGTAAGTGCAAAAGTTCATATCATGATTAAGACTCGTGCAAGGTTTCATCAATTTATATCAAATATTTTTTTAACTAGGCACGTCACAAGGTGAAAATGTGTGTTTCTGACTATTTCATCGACCATAACTTTGGAAACTCATGCAAGGTTTCATCAATTTATATCAAATACTTTTTGAGCTAGACGCGTCACAAACTTTGGACAGATGCAAGGACAAGATCAAATCTATATGCCCCCACCATTCATACGGGGCCACATCTCATTCCTGTGTTTCCATAACATATTACAAGAGCTGTCGGATGACAGCGCGCTCGACTATTCGAAGAATTGATTGAAGAATGGGCTCAAAAATTGAAAGATTTCCATAGATTTTCAGACAAAAGAAAAAAATGGATTAAACAAAAAAATGTTCCTGTATTTGTAGATTTTGATTAGTCTTGCACTAAATGGCAATGTGTGACCATGATGGCAAATATGTTATGTTATATGTTATACAAAATATGGACTTGTATGAAAAATCTAACTAATTTCAAAGTCCAAAAAGGGCCATAATTAAGTAAAAACAGTTAACAGAGTTATGTACTCTTGCCTTCAGATGGAAATCATGTTGATAAACTAGTGTTAAAAGTTTCAAAGCCACAGTTCAAACAGTTTTGACAAAACGCTGACTTGTAAAAACAAGAGCTGTCAGTGGACAGCGCACTCGACTCTTCTCAGTGCTTGATAGTATAATATAAGCAATGAGTAAAACTTTAACATTACAATAATCATATTCTAAGTTGAAAAGGGGCCATAATTCAGTCAAAATGCTCGATAGAGTTGCCTCCTCCTTTTTATTTATGATGGTAAACAAGTATGCAAAATATGAAAGCAATATCTCAATGGACTTTGAAAATATTTGGGGTGGTACGCAAACTTTAACATTCATTCTAAGTCGAAAAGGGGCCATAATCATTCAAAATGCTTGATAGAGTTGCCTCTTCCTTTTTACAGACTGGGGTCATGATGGTAAACAAGTATGCAAAATATGAAAGCAATATCTCAATGGACTTTGAAAATATTTGGGGTGGTACGCAAACTTTAACATTTATTCTAAGTCGAAAAGAGGCCATAAGTCAGTCAAAATGCTTGATAGAGTTGCCTCCTCCTTTTTACAAACCGGGGTCATGGTGGTAAACAAGTATGCAAAATATGAAAGCAATATCTCAATGGACTTTGAAAATATTTGGGGTGGTACGCAAACTTTAACATTTATTCTAAGTCGAAAAGGGGCCATAATTCAGTCAAAATTCTTGATAGAGTTGCCTCCTCCTTTTTACAGACTGGGGTTATGATTTTTGGGGTGGTATGCAAACTTTAACATTTGTGTGACGCTCACGCTAACGCTCAAGCCGACGCCAGGGCGAGTAGGATAGCCCCCATATTCTTCAAATAGTGGAGCTAAAAACTGAACAAATTTCAAAGTCCAAAAAGGGCCATAATTCAGCCAAAATAGTTGTCAGAGTTATGTACTCTTGCCTACAGATGGAAATGCTTGATGGGAGTTATATACTCTTGCCTATAACTGGACATGGTGATGGTTAACAAGTGTTGAAAGATGCAAAACTTTATCTCAAAAGACTTTGTCAAAATATGAACTGGTACGAAAAAACTTAACCAAGATATCTACGTCAAAAGGGGCCATAATTCAGTCAAAATGCTTGATGGAGTTATGTAATCTTGCCTATAACTGGACATGGTGATGTCCAAGTCAAAAAGGGGCCATAATTCAACCAAAATGCTTGATGGAGTTATGTACTCTTGCCTACAAGTGGTCATGATGATGGTTAACAAAAGTTGAAAGTTTCAAAGCTTTATCTCAAAAGACTTTGTCAAAATGTGGACTGGTACGAAAAACTTCAGGGTGTGATGCCGACGCCGACGCTGTGGCGAGTAGGATAGCTCTACTTATTCTTCGAATAGTCGAGCTAAAAATCTGTCAGTAACTAAATTTCAAAGCCTTCTTAATTTTTTTTGTTGTTGTTGTATGATCTGGAGGTCGGGGCCTTTAAGACATTCTACTTTCTATAGTTTAACACTGACAGAAATGACAGTGTTTTAGATGCCAGTTCGTTATATTTGCTTGTTTAAAATATATATTCTTTCATGATTTCCATATACTAAGTTAACATTAAAAATTATATATATTGTTAAAATATCTATAATACAATAAAAATTTATAACATTACAAAAAGCTAAAATATAACTATGTATACATAATGCACAGTATTTACATCAATGACTATATAAAATTAATAAAATGAATATGTACATGTAAAATTATGAATAAAATGCAATAACTAGAAAATGATAATAATAACAAAATGGTGGGAAAGTACAGTTTTATCTAGCAAAATCTTTAACAGACTTCTTTATTTTCCGCTAATACATTATTTTAAAGGTCACCAAAGGTTGAATAAATATTTAACCTTTACCCTGCTAAATTTCTTAACATTCAATTTGGGCAGTACCATTTATCATTCAAAGGGGCATTCACAGAAAATATACTGACTGAATAGCTAACAGTGCAGACCAAGATCAGATTGCACGAATGTAAAAGCAGAATCACTCGCCACCAGAAGGCTAAATGTTAATGGTATCTTAAATAATGGCCAACTGACCCATTACATATAATGCAGCAAACTGTTGATTTTATGCTTACTAATATATATAACAATCCATCAACAAACAGAACTAAAAACTTCAACTTTTTTGCTGTTTAAAACTGCTGAAATTTACAAGCATCATTTTTTTCATGATAACTAAAAACTTCCTATTACCACATTAGGAATCCTTAAGAATGATGTGTTGCATGAATGTTCTTAAATCTAAAAATCCTGATATGGAAAAGGGACCATGACAAGAACTCATATAAAGAGGAAACAGCAGTGAGAATGATTTTAATAAGCTTTATAAAAGCTTCTTTAAGTTCTTAATTACTGAGCTAAAATTATCTGTATATACTAAACTGAATGACTGAACTAAGAGTCAGTAAGGGGGTAAAAGATCAAACAGGAGTGGCAAGTTAACATTGTCAGATTGAGCGGTTCATCAATTACACAGAAAAATGTTGATGGTAGAGACTAGACAATAAATGAGCCGCACCATGAGAAAACCAACATAGAGTGTTTGCGACCAGCATGGATCCAGACCAACCTGGAATCCACGCAGTCTGGTCAGGATCCATGCTGTTCACTTTCAAAGCCTATTACAATTAGAGAAACCGTTAGTGAACAACATGGATCCTGACCAGACTGTGCGGATGCGCAGGCTGGTCTGCATCCATGCTGGTCGCAAATGCACTATGTTGGTTTTCTCATGGTGTGGCTCAAATGAAGTTTCCATACTTAATGCTCAACCTGTTCATTCAGGTTCAATGTAAGCCAAAATGTTATGAAAATACTTCATTTTTTTCTGTAAAATGGTAATTCATAAAGGGCACTACCTATATTATAGAATTTGACTGTGACATTAATGTTAGATATCAAGTCAGACAAATGCTATGCTTTGTCATGAATATACAGTAAACAAACTATAATTTCAAACAAATTTCCAAAAATTATACGACAAATCTAAATATATCTAAACTTTACAAAGGCACAGTGTCATATTATTTCAAAAGACTGAATTTTTAAGCACTTCATTAAACTGCTGAACACTTTTACCAAACTCATTTACAAAACTAGAACTATAGTAAACCAGTGTCTGGCATGAAATGATCTGTCTAAAAATTGTCATAATTTTCTACTTATATAAAGTCATTGGAATATAACAACAAAATAGCAGTAAAGACTCAAATCATTAAGTAAAATGCTGGATTTTTTGTTCTTACTGGATTTAAGGTCATACTGACACAAATATATGTCATATGCCTACTTTCCAGCTTTAATGGCGGATAAAAAAATCCAGATGCCCCTCCATGCATTATTTCATCATGTACGGGTAGAACCACTGACCTTCCATCTAAAATGCTAGAACAGGTCTCTTTAAGGTAGTGGACATGTAAAGACACTAGTGATATTATGTTTTCTCAACAGGCATCTCGGCAATCTTCAGACGTAAATGTGGCTCAATATTCACCTTAGATCCCCAAAATCGCACTCTGAATATGTAATTTGCTGACTGCCCTCAAAAACTTAAAGATGATAATAACTTTCCATATGACTTTATAGTCGGTTAAAAAAGCTCTTCAGAGCTTATGTTACTTATAATTGTCTTGCCGACTCAAAATAAATGCATTTGTTCAAGTAAAAATCTAAATCACAATCAAAACATGTAACATAATACAAGAATGTAAACATAAAAAAAATCTCTCTCTGTCTAAACATGATTTTTCTCCATAAATGGTAAACAAAAATGTCTATTAAAAATTACAGGCATACTACTTAACTATACATTAACAAGCTTTTAATTTGCTATTTTGAATCAATCATTAACAAAGTAAAAAATATAAACAATATAAGAATACGAATAAGACACTAAGCTGTCACTATTGGTGACAAATGCCCCAGAAACATGCCCAAGAATGCAACAATTGTCTGCGCAAAATGTGCCAGAAAATTTAGGTATGGATCATTTTGTGACCTTGACCTTGACCTGCGACACATCTTCTCAATATGGTTACATTTGTGTCAAACTATTTTCAAATCCCTTGATAAATGATATGGACCAGACAAAAACTGACCATGTTAACACTTGACCTTGAGCTACGAGTCTGGGTCTTGTGCATGACACGTCAGCTCATTATGGAGAACATTTATGCTAATTTATTTCTAAATCCCTTTATGGATGGCAGAGTTACAGCCCGGAAGAGAATTTACATGAATGCATGCACAGACAGACGGACGGCCCTCCTATGGGGGCATAAAAAAGTAACCATTGTTTTTATTGTTTTTATTTCCTGTATATATATGAAAATTGTCTACCTATATCATAGAAGTACTTCACTATTATTACCTCCTGCAATAGTTTGCAATTAAAGTGACTTACTATGGAGCTACGTGAAATATTTTTCAAACTCGTACTAGAAAGCTATGAAAAATATCAGCAAAATATTATTAAATGTAAATGTTTCCCACTGTCAGAATAATTATACACTATACAGTAGGAGTATGTACCCTAAACAAGTATATTTTTGTAGAGAGAAGATCTTCAGAGCAAGCCCATAGTGATATTCCCTTTTCAGGGTTGACAATATTCATATCTTCCTCACAGGCATGTGGCATTTATTTCATTACACTGAAAAACATCTCACTGAATAAAGTTAAAAATTCTATTCATGTTACAAGACTGAAAACTTACACTGATACATAAGGTCTCTGTCCTATCAAAAATTCAACATAATACAGTATTTATAGTTTTATGGTTTTGCTTGTGGTTTCAATTACTTCACAGATCAGTAGACGCTTTGGAAAAAATACATCTAGACACTTAGCCCAAGATCAACAGAATATTCCTAAGTCATAAGTGTCATTAGCCATAGCTATCCTACTTTATGACTGAAAACTTGGAAACCACTTTCTGTCTCTAGGCCACTGTGACCTTGATCTTTGACCTCAAGGCCCTATAACAACAGGAATCCTCCTAAAGTAGTGTTTGGTCATCATGCTGTGAATTTTCTACTTCCTTATTTCAAGTCCAACAAGAGCTGTCGGATGACAGCGCGCTCGACTATTCAAAGAATTGATTGAAGAATGGGGTCAAAATATTTCCACAGATTTTCAGACTAAACAAAAAAATGGATTTAACAAAAAATGTTCCTGTATTTGTGTATTTCGATTAGTCTTGCACTAAATGGCAAATATGTTAAGTTATATGTTAGGCAAAACATGGACTTTTATGAAAAATTTAACTAATTTCCAAGTCCAAAAAGGGCCATAATTCAGTCAAAATAGTTGACAGAGTTATGTACTCTTGCCTACAGATGGAAATCATGTTGATAAACTAGTGTTAAAAGTTTCAAAGCCACAGTTCAAATAGTTTTGACAAAACGCTGACTTGTAAGAAAAACTGAACAAATTTCAAAGTCCAAAAAGGGCCATAATTCAGTCAAAATACTTGTCAGAGTTATGTACTCTTGCCTACAGATGGAAATCATAATGATAAACAAGTGTTTAAAGTTTACAAGCCATATGTCAAATAGTCTTGACAAAACATGGACATATACAAAACAGAACCAATTTCCAAGTTCAAAAAGGGCCATAATTCAGCCAAAAAAGAAGAGAGAGTTACGTACTCTTGCCTACTGATAGAGACTATTATACTGAACAAGTTATAAAAGTTTCAAAGCCATATGTCAAACACTTTACACAAAATATAAACTGGTACGAAAAACTTAACCAAGATTTCTAAGTCAAAAGGGGCCATAATTCAGTCAAAATGCTTGATGGAGTTATGTACTCTTGCCTACAACTGGACATTGTGATGGTAAACAAGTGTTGAAAGTTTCAAAGCTTTATCTCAAAAGACTTTGTCAAAATGTGGACTGGTACGAAAAACTTAACCAAGATTTCTAAGTCAAAAAGGGGCCATAATTCAACAAAAATGCTTGATGGAGTTATGTACTCTTGCCTACAACTGGACATGGTAATGGTAAACAAGTGTTGAAAGTTTCAAAGCTTTATCTCAAAAGACTTTGTCAAAATATGAACTGGTACGAAAAACTTAACCAAGATTTCTAAGTCAAAAGGGGCCATAATTCAGTCAAAATGCTTGACAGAGTTATGTACTCTTGCCTATAACTGGACATGGTGATGGTAAACAAGTGTTGAAAGTTTCAAAGCTTTATCTCAAAAGACTTTGTCAAAATGTGGACTGGTACGAAAAACTTAACCAGGGTGTGACGCCGACGCCGACGCTGTGGTGAGTAGGATAGCTCTACTTATTCTTCGAATAGTCAAGCTAAAAATGAAAAAAAAAATGCAAGAAGTTAAATAGATCACTGTGACCTTTACCTTTATGCCATTAACACTACAAGAGGGCCATGATGGCCCTATATCGCTCACCTGTTATCACTGCACTTGAGGACAAGAAGGTCCTCAGAAAAAATAGTCCAAAGGACAGGAACAACAAAGGGAAGAAATTTAACCAAAAAGAAAAAAAAATTCTTACAAGGTATAGATATGTCAAAATACACCTAAAAATTGGAGGTACCATCCATGTTGTACCACAGAAAAGTGGTCTCGGTTTTTCCCTACGGCCAATAATAATAAAGTTACTAAAAATAAGCTATTTATAGTAACGTAAAAGGGAAGTAATTAAAAAAAAAAATATTGTAAGTGAACAAAAGAAGGATCTGCCAAATAAATCTGTTGACATAAATGAAATTTCAGATCAGTATCTTCATTAGTTATGGAGATATACCCATTTTAATTTGAAATAAAGGGAGGTAATTTGACATAAAATCACTCCATAGTTATCTACCCTGATTGTCTCAGTCCAACTAATAGCAATAATGACATTTTAAATAAGTCCTATAAGTACTTACTGATATAAATCCATTTTGATTACAATCTGGGGAGGTAATCACATATAAAATAACTCTGGAACCTACGATTGGATCTGATTTGTCACGGAATCCAAGATTTATTGTTGTTGAAGATATTTTGGAAGTTTGTATCAAATAAAACCATAAATGAAGTCTCTATATGGCTGCAAAAGCCAAAATAGCCAATTCTGGACCTTTAAGGGGCCATAACCCTGGAACCCATGACGGAATCTGGCCAACTGAAGAAAGGAAGCAAGATCTTGTGGTGATAAAAGTTGTGTGCAAGTTTGGTTAAAATCAAATCATAAATGAAGCTGCTATTGTGCAGACAAGGTCAAAATAGCTAATTTTGGCCCTTTCAGGGGCCATAACTCTGGAACCCATTATGGGATCTGGCAGGTTCAGAAAAGGAACTGAGATCTTATGGTGACACAAGTTTTGTGCAAGTCTGATTAAATTCAAATCATAAAAGAAGCTGCTATTGTGCAGACAAGGTCAAAATAGCTAATTCTGGCCCTTTCAGGGGCCATCACTCTAGAACCCATAATGGAATCTGGCCAGTTCAAGAAAGGAACCAAGATCTTATGGTGATACAAGTTGTGTGCAAGTTTGGTTAAAATAAAATCATAAATGAAGCTGCTATTGTGCAGACAAGGTCAAAATAGCTAATTCTGGCCCTTTCAGGGGCCATAACTCTGGAACCCATAATGGAATCTGGCCAGTTCAAGAAAGGAACCAAGATCTTATGGTGATACAAGTTGTGTGCCAGTTTGGTAAAAATCAAATTATAAATAAAGCTGATATTGTGCAGACAAGGTCAAAATAGCTAATTTTGGCCCTTTCAGGGGCCATAACTCTGGAACCCATAATGGGATCTGGCCAGTTCAAGAAAGGAACCGTGATCTTATGGTGATACAAGTTGTGTGCAAGTTTGGTTAAAATAAAATCATAAATGAAACCACTATCGTGCAGACACAAAATTGTTGACGCACGCACGCACGCATGGACGGACTGACGACGGACGACAGACGAAGGGTGATCACAAAAGCTCACCTTGTCACTATGTGACAGGTGAGCTAAAAATCAATATGAATCTTCCATCGGTGCTACTTACAAATGTAGACATTGTGTGAAGTTTGTAAATCATAGCTATCTTTGTGAATGAGAGTCCAGAAACCATTTTCAGTCTCTAGGTCACTGTGACCTTAACCTTTGACCCCCAAAACAATAAAGATCTTCCCCATTAATCATTAAGTAACTCTGAAAGCTGAAGAACATACTTGAAGACAAGAAATAGAAAATATTACAAGAAGTTGTCAGGTCCCTGTGACCTTAATATTTCAGACACTGACCCCAAAAAAACAACAGGAATCTTATTGACTGCTCCATAGCCATCAAGTAAAGTTTGAAATTATAAACTTTTATACTTTCTTACCTACAGTCTGGAAAGGGAAAAGTCTGATATACTGATGGACAGATGGGCAACATAAAAACATTATCTGTTCAGCAATTTTTTTTTTCAAAAGGGAACATAAAATCATATACTCATGAAAAATTACACTTGAAAGAAAATGTTGGGTATCATAAGTTGAAAATTTGGTTATATCTGATATTAAATGTAACCTGAACAAAACTGTAACCTTAACAGCTCAAACAATGCAGCAAGTTATGTCAAAACTTTCATATTAGCTCTACAAAAATAAATTTCAAGATTCAAATGCAGACATATACTTGGACAGGCTTGGAATTACATCATACTACTGGTGCCTTGTGTTCCCCAATCTTTTGTGAAATTGACTGGTATATCAGTCTTGTATGAAAATGAACATTTTGATTCATGGTTTTTGCGCGCTACATTATGTGCGAAACCAGTTCCACAATGTATACAGATGTATGGTTTCTTTCCATTGTGCTGTCTCATATGTGCCTTGAGATTCCATCTAGTGGAACATTCCTTGCTGCAGTAGTCACAAGAATATGGCCGTATCTTCAAGTGAACCCTCTCATGTCTCTTTAATGTTGTTGTATTTGTGAAAGCTTTCTCACAATGACTACATTTGTAATTCTTTTCACCTGTATGAATAAACTTGGTATGTGATTTCAACCCTTCTTTACTTCTGAATGGCTGTCCGCACTGCTCACATATATAAGGCCTTTCTCCACTATGAATGAGCATATGTCCTTTCAACCTGTTGTTTGTGCAGAAAGTCTTGTTACACTGAATACATGCAAACTTCCCTTTACACGCCCATGAATGATGCTTGAAGTTTTCCCTATTGTCAAAACATTTCCCACATCTTTCACAAATATGATTTCTTTTATGCAATAGGACATGGGATTCTAAATTAACATATGATGCAAAGTGTTTCTTGCAAATAGGACAGTTCAGGAGGGAAGGGTCATGTTCAACCATGTGACTGTTTAAATCTAATTCAGATATAAGTGACTTATTGCAGACTGAACAATTGTAAGGAAGTTCATCATGGTGAAAGTCTTTTATGTGCTGTCGGAGATTTTCCTTCCATTTAAAACAAGCTGTTTCAGGGCACTTGAAACATACATGATTAAAGCGTAATGCTATCTCACAGTCATGAGTCATGGGCTCTTCTGGCTTGCTAAAAATCATGGAACACTGTTCACATCTGGATGGATAGGACTCATGATGTTTTCCTTCAATGTGAACACTCCAACTTTTCTGACAGGCAAATTTCTGCGGGCAGACAAGACACTCGTAGTATTCAATACCAGTCCTTTTAGTATATTTCTTTCTCTGTTTCTTATCCTTTGAATCATCTTTATCTTCAGTCACCACTGCTAAATTCTCTTCAGACTTGACTGACTTTGTAGTTGTGGCTGACAGTTTTTTCTTCTTTTTGAGTAACTTCCTAGTTTTATTCTTTTTGTCTCTGATTTTCTTTGACCGTTTCTTTTTCTCGTTAAAACTTAAGAAGATAGGATCAATATCTTCCTCAGAACTTTCTTCTTTCTTATCTTCACCCTCTCCCGACAAAGATTCTGCATCACTTTCATCAAACATTGAACTTGGTTTGTTATTTGTACCTCCATTCTTACTGTATTTCAAATGAGGAGAATATGGTTGAGTATTTCCATCACTGGAGTGGTCTACTTCCTGCTTGACAACTACATGGTCAATATCATCATCACCATCTTTCATTGATGGATTTATATTCTGTGAAACAAACTTTCCACAGTATTTTTCTGCAAACTTTTGTTCATCAAAATCATTCAGATTGTCAAAATTTGTACCAGTATTTGAAATCCCCTGATCTTCATCATCAGTCTGTGTACAGGATGTTTCTACTTCATTTTCATCAGTTTGTGTCTCTGTAGTTCTTGTCTCAACAGATTTCAACGCAGAAAACAGTGAACCAAATTCAGCTTCATTGGTCTGAACTTCGCTGCAGAGATAGTCACGTTTTGGAAATGCTGTTTTCATAGAGTGATGATAGAAATAGCTTCCACCTTCTATGTGTTCAGTTAGATGACGGTGCAGCACCCAAAATGTGTCAGCTGAAAAAAATAAAAAACAAGTTCAATCAAACATGGTATTTCCCAAGGAATTTTTGTCAACAGCTGGAGGATAAAAAAACATTACCTGATGCCCACTGAAATACACTATATACATTGTACATATCAAAAAGGTTTTGCGATAATGAGGAAGAGTGAAACAAAATTACTTTGAGAGGGAATGGAATGTTAAGAAACAATTTAAAGTTACATAGTACAGAGAGGACACGGTGTTTAAATGTGGTTAATCAAATTTTGGACAAGAAATTCCATTTTTTTAAATATATATTTGTTGCGTAGCTGAGACAGAGAAAGGGAGGGAATAATGGTTGTATAAAATAGCATTTCGAATGAATTTCAACTTAATATGCAACTTTGGATATAAATCTTTAACAAGTAAAAAGCAGTAATACAATCAAACCTGTCTATAAAGACCAAACTGGAGACAGCCAAAATATGGTCTTTATTGGGAGGTGGTCTTTATTCACACATTAAAATACACTGTAAATGTTAAAATGGGAAACAGCACATGTGGTCTTTAAAGCCAGGTGGTCTCTGTTCAGAGGTGGTCTTTAACACAGGTTTGACTGTAAGTCAATTACCTTTGAACGTGTTTATCGTGAAAAGGGTGCTATATTAATCGGGTATAATAATAATAATAATAATACTTATATTCATATCATTCCCTGGTCTAAGTATATTATTTTATCATATTAATACTTAAACTAAAATAACTCAATTTTAGTTGGGTTGAACCAGGATATCAAGATTAAAGATGCCTCAAATCATGAAAATCTAACATGTATTAAGCATTTATAGCCCACTAATAAATACAGTCTTGAACAATTTACATGAAAATTAGCTCCAAACTACAGTAAAATTCACAAAATAAATTCCAGTTTAAAAAGTTTGTTGCAGACTCAACTGTATCAATTTCATCTCAAATGTATCAATTTCATTGTTTTTGTTATTTGTTTTTTCCCCATAAAGTTATAATACAGATCATAACATCAAAACAAACAATTGTCTTATTTGAGCCGTGCCATGGGAAAACCAACATAGTGGCTTTGCGACCAGCATGGACCCAGGCCTGCCTGTGCATCCGCGCAGTCTGGTCAGGATCCATGCTGTTCGCTAACAGTTTCTCCAATTCCAATAGGCTTTAAAAGCGAACAGCATGGATCCTGACCAGACTGCGTGGATGCGCAGGCTGGTCTGGATCCATGCTGGTCGCAAAGCCACTATGTTGGTTTTCTCATGGCACGGCTTATTTACTGACATTTCCTGCCAAGGTTCTCACTAGGATTTTCAAAGTAGGAATCCTGGACTTCCTTCCTGGAAAAAAGTTGAAGTCCCAGTATGAAAAATTAGAGTCCTATATGTTTGCTGGTTGCTAGATAAAGTTGTAGCCTTCTGAAGTGCTTTCTTTTGCCAAGGCTGTAGTTTATAAAACTTACATCTGAGTGATGCATTTAGACAGATTCAAGTCAGAGTTTAATGTGATGGATCAGTAGCTGCACAGTTCAGACTGGCAAACAAGATATTTCAAAGTCAGAAAAGGCTATTTTTTTATCAAATTACATAAAATAACTTGCAATATACACATCTGAGATTGAGAAAATCATATTCTCAATATAAACAGAGAAACTAAGTGATTTCACTAGTGGAAGGAACAAGTCAAATTAGATAGCACTGGTTTAAAACTCTGAAGTTTTGATACATTTTCTAAAATGAATTGATCCAAATTAGCCTTTTTGTCAATTTGTTTCATTGTTTAGAAATGTATTATCATACAAAGGCTTAGTATAACATGTTAGATCTTTCATGTTTTTTTTATTTTTGTAATTGTTAAAGATGGGCGCAAATTTTATATGAAATATCCTGATGACATTCATGCAATGGCAGGTTAATATATCAAATGTGCAAAATTTGGTTGATGTTACTTATCATATTCTGAGAAAAAAAGAAACAAGAGACGTAGAAATTCCCCAGAAACCAGGTTTTTCAAACATTTTCTTTTTTTTAGTAACACTGACTTTTACCTAACAGTGACCTTGACACTAGTGGACAAAGAAAACTATTCTCTAACCTTTCTTTCCCATTTGGCTACCTACACACAAAGTTCCACTGCAATATCTCATTCTTTACTAGAGATATTGAGCTAAAAGTGTTTATTTTTTTAGTAACTGTGACTCCGAATACAGTCCAAAGCTAGTTCTTCATAATCAGCTTGCACTTAGTTTGGTGACAGTATGTCAACTAAAGTTACAAACTGGAGACCATCTTTCTGGTGATTCAAGCAAAAAAAGAAATTTATTAAAATCTATCTTTAGTAACTGTGACCCTGACATTGACCCTGTGGTATCTAAGTGATTCACTTTTACTACCAAAGGTTAGGTGCTCAATGGGAACCATGACCCATATCCCACAGTACAAAATGCAACTTTATAATGGTTAGCAACTGTTGCAAGTTTCAAAGCAATAGCTTTAATAGTCTAGGAGAAAAGTTTACCTAAACATAAAACTTAACCAAGAAATCTGATATTTTCTATGTCCAAAAGGGGCCATAATTCTTGCAAAAAGCAGGATGGAGTTATGTTTCTTACTGTACAGGGTCAGCTACATTGTACTGATGGTGAACAAGTGTTGCAAGTTTCAAAGCAATACCTTTGATAGTTTAGGTGAAAAGCTGACCTAAACATAAAACTTCACCAGGCAATGCCGACGCCTATGCCGATCAAGTGATGACAATAACTCTGTTCAGTAGAGCCATATCATTTAATGTTTTTCGATGCACTTTGTTTTGACCTTTTGTTTTTTAACTGTTTGTTTTGTTTTAAGAATGAATCAAAGTATCTCATATAATTATGTATTGTGTACTTTTCAGAAGCTATTTATCTCATGTTAGCAGTTCACATGTGTCATTTGTGTCAAATAAAACAAATCAAGAAAACGTTAACTGCCAAACTTTGATAAAACATGTCTGCATTGATCATGCTCACAAGCGTAAAATTTACAGTTAATTATTTAGGGGCCAATTATTTCGGATAAGATACAATGTCATGCCTGTTTCTTTCTCTCCCTCTGTCCGTCTGTGTGTCGACACAAAACAAGCAACCTTTAATAAATCATGTCTGCATTGATCGCGCTCGCAAGTGTAAAATTAAATTATTTAGGACCCTTTTTCAATGGTACAATGTCACGTCTGTCTGTTTCGATAACGACACTGATCATTCGTTGATAACATAACAAAATGTCGGCTGATATGATACATGTGTGTAAATACGGAAAATAAATTGGTAAATCACAAATAAAAAATAATAAATCACAAGTAACTTAACTAATATAATGATCCTTTATACTACATTTTTTTTCAAAGCCAGCTACTTTGACTTATATGTTCATAGGCCTATACACTATGTATATATAGTGCCGGCTACCTAGACCCTTAGTCTAGGTAGCCAGAACCGGCAACGTAGATCTTTGGTCTAGGTAGCCGGTACTGGCTATACCTAGCCACTGCCAAAATTTATACTATTCAAAAATTGCCTATGTACTGTGTCTAAAAATGAGTATTAAACTTGTATAAATGTAGTGTCAATTACAAATACAAGTATATTAAAATATTCTCTTTAAAATTTCAAAATTCTTTAAATGTTAATTGGCAATTTATTTCTTCCTTTAATTCATTTCTCCATAATAAAATTTGCTCGCCAAACACGCTGTTTCGCTGCGAATTGCGGTGTTCATGATTGTTTAAAGATGTGCTATTTTTCATTTTATTTTATCCAAAAATCTCGTTGTATGTGATTATCACTACTCATGTAGTTCAAGCTGGACTGTCTAGCTGACATGCCTCATGTATGACTAGCTTTATGACCGTGAAGGGCCGTATTACTAGCCACTACTGCGTCTTGCTCCGAAACTTCACTTTTTCTGTTTTTTATGTACTAGTATAATATAAAATAATAATTACCTCATTATTTTTTATTTATCCCATATTTTATTGTAAACTTCACGATAATAAATCATTGCAAAATGAAAACAAACTAGACTACATGTACAAATGAAAATAAAATTGACTGAAATATCGGACAACTTTCATGACTTGAAGTTAAATTTAACTGTTTTAAACTGCATTTAACAGAAAGAAGTTTTACTTGGAAACTGTCTAAAATTTAAATACTCTTTACTGATAACGAACGTATAGGCCGCATTGAACAGGCATCAGCAATTATCTAATAAGCACTTGTTAACCAACATGAACTTATTAATCATAAGTAACTTAACCAAATAATTTCGCAACATGTGAAAATGGGCAAATATGCTTAACGAAAGAAAGAATTAGACAGTTTAATTGCAACGGCGGTGAGTAAAACATTAACGTCAACATGTCTTGTTAGTAGTAATTGTTAGCGGACGTTTTAACAATTTTACATAAAACTATAAACATAAACAAAGGAAACAAAACAGTTTATAATTCAGCATTTTTTTCTCACCAAAATATTCGGCGAAATCTGGACCCATTCCCCCCTCAAAATAGTATGGTTTTTTCCCCTTCCTGATGCGTAAAATTCCCTACGAAAATACAAAAAAATGCCAATCAATTAAATCATAATTCACTAGTTTAATTGATTTATTTTCACATAGAAAACAGTACACCACGGTATCTCGCATTTTGTTTACATCGACACCGGTTGGAGTAACTTCCCTTGATAAATCAGTATCATCGAAGCACTTTATAATTATTTTGCACAACCACAACACTGTTGAATGCTAGTCTGTTGTATTCTACACGGGAAGTGTTGAGTTTTCCATCTTCTAGTCGGTCAGGGTTTGATTTTATGCTTTGGGAAGGGACTAGACTAGTCCAACACATACACTTTTTTTACAGTTTGTTTTTATATTGTGACAGGTCAATTGTACATTTGTAACGGTGACTGCGAATGTCAGAATTTGACAGAAATAAAAAAGCAGCCACTCAGCAACTGTTTCTTTAGGAAGGGACCTAATATCTGTTGTAAATTTTGGTAGTTCAGTTTTCTGTCGATTGAATACTCAACATTTTCTAGTCAAAAATGGATGTCTTATCCTCCATATTTGAAAAATTTATTTGGTTATCTGGTATTAATATGCTACATTGCGTTATATGTCATGTCACATGCTCTTATGGGCCCTGAATTTACCAATAAACTTGAAACTAGTTTATTTCAACACAAATTAAAATTCTTCCTTTTCTTGGTTTTTTTTTTTACGTCATATTTTTCCCCCTCCAAAGGACAACGACCCCCTTCCCTAAAAGTGAAAAAAATCACTGTAATTACACATCTTATAAGCTAAGTGTTTACCTGAAAACAGAAAACGAAATATAAGAGCAAAATATATTTTTTTACAATGAAAAACGGGTTTAACCGAGACAACCTGAACACGGAGAATCACCGCAATTTCACACCGCGACGCACCATGTCCACTGATAGGCAGCAAATAAACGGACTCAGTGTTCGCTTTGATCTGCTAGGGTGTTCGGGACACCGCAAACGGACACAGTCAATTGCTTTTTGTTGCGGAG
Source organism: Mercenaria mercenaria (assembly GCF_021730395.1). Lineage (NCBI taxonomy): Eukaryota > Metazoa > Mollusca > Bivalvia > Venerida > Veneridae > Mercenaria > Mercenaria mercenaria. The sequence continues at coordinate 17,984,624 of NC_069361.1, read as the reverse complement.
ATGGCGCGAAAAAATGACTTTTCATCTTGGTCGTACTGTAATAGTGTTTAATTTCTTTTATATAAAAAATAATGAACTTATCCTAGCAGTAGTCAAGACCTAGCTAAATAGCTTAAAGACACCCTAGAACACTACTGGTACTGATGATAAACTCAGACAGATGATAAAGTCGACCACCTTGGAAATACTCAATTGCAATCGGTTATTTATATAACTGAACACACAATCTAATTGTTTCCACTTACAACACCAACTGGTGTAAATAAAAACAAAATTGGTAAATATTCTGTATAAATAAATGACTTACATTTATCCGTATAAAAAATATTTATCCAAAATTACTGGGGAAGAGGGTGTTTTTTGCGCATGCTCACTGTTGCCACATGAAGGCTTAATTGACATTGGGTCACTTTTCATTACTTGATCAGGAATGACTGTTGCAGCTTTTGGGGAAAGTTTCAATATAATACTACGAAAAAAAATTTGTAAATGACAAAGTGGTCGAATTTATCATCAGTCAACGGCAATCTACCGGTTTAGACCCCGGGGGGACTATTCCTACGGAATGAAGTACATCACTGTCATCTTCTTGTAATTCATTCCGTAGAGTTGCCTACGGAATGAAGTACATCACTGTCATCTTCTTATAAGTTACACACTCACATTCATTCCGTAGAGTTGATACAGTGACTCCTAAATTATTTCCATTTCTCCTTATTTTCACTATCTCAGTCACTATTATATACTCCTGGTTTAGCCCCCGGGTGCTAAACCAGGAGTATATATAAAGCAATAATGGTGATCTCAGTCAGTATTATATACTCCTGGTTTAGCCCCCGGGTGCTAAACCAGGAGTATATATAAAGCAATGATGGTGGTTATGGGGGCTAAACCAGGAGTATATATAAGACAATGGGAAAAGACAAAAATTTTGAAATGATTTAGGCAACATGGTATCAACTCTACGGAATGAATGTGTTTTTGTAACTAACTATCTTCAGTTTGATTAGATTCATTCTGTAGTGTTTATTCTGTGACTAGATCTACTCGTATATAAAAATAGACCTGAAAATGTTGCAAAGGCCATCATCATTGCCTTATATATACTCCTGGTTTAGCACCCGGGGGCTAAACCAGGAGTATATAATAGTGACTGAGATAGTGAGAATAAAGAGAAATGGAAATAATTTAGGAGTCACTGTATCAACTCTATGGAATGAATGGGGGCTAAACCATGAGTATATAATAGTGACTAAGAAGATAAAAAATTTCAAAATAATTCAGACATCATGGTATCATATCTATGGAATGAATGTGATTGTGTAACTAACCATTTTGTGACAATGAAGATAAAAAATTTCGAGATAATTTACGCTCATGGTATCAACTCAACGGAGTGAATGCGAGTCTGTAACTAACCATTTTGTGACAATGTAACTAATTCCATAAAGCTGATTCCCCGGGCTGTTAAAGCAGGAGATTGCTGTACAGTGCTGTACTGCATACAGTCCCCGTTTTACAAACTCCTTTCAGGGCCTCACTTCGTGTGAGCTTGCTAACTAAGGCATAAAAAAATAAATTGTTTGTTTCCGGTATCCCGACCTACCCTAAATTTTTGGCCCGACCCTAAATGTTTTTATGGCCTTGGAGAATATTTTTTTCAACTTTTTAACAAAAAGATGCAAAACTGCACTTTTTATGCTTTAAACATGGCCAGTGATGTTAGAAATCAACTTACTGATGCTCTAAAGACATAACCCCCTTATTTGTAATCATTTTTTGACAAAAAAATAATTTCCGAAAAGTCTCCCTTGATAAAAAAAATTTCCAAAAAAAAAAAGTTTTCCAACCTACCTACCCTAATTTTTTTGAGCATGTTACCGGAAACAAAGAATTTTTTTTTTAGGCCTAAATATAAATTTGAATTATGTTAAGCTTTATTTTGATACCGACCATTGATTACAAATTGCAGAAATAAAAAAGTTACAGGTAAAAAAACCTCGGGTTTATCATCAGTACCAGTAAATTTCCCCTTTGCATGTTAATCACATACGAAAATTATTCGAAAGGCTAATGGCATGAATGTACACATGTCGTCCGAGTACTACTGCATTTAATAACACCAGTCTCTTTCCATTTCAGGTCGTAAAGATAAATACACTTGAAACTCACTCGAAAAATTGCAGCCTCCACATCTAAATTCATAGCCAGGAGGCATATAATTCCATCTCTGCATCATTTCCATAGTAAGATACTTTCTTTTTTACCCCATTTTTTTCATTACAAATGGCATATTTCTACTAAGGGAAGCAACTTATTAAGGGCGCGTTCGGCATACATACTCGAGCTAACCCGAGTCACCCTGGGTATTACTCGTTACTCGAGTATAACTCGTGTAACCCGGGCGATAGTAGTTGTGTCACCCGAATTCTACCCACCTCCTGAAGCTGGGAAAGGCGGGTGATCGTATCCGAATACATTAACACTTTAAACATGCCGTCGTTGGTAGACTGGTAAAATTGTGGGTGCAATTACTATCAAGGTTTTATCTCAATACCCACGGATGATATTAAAAAGAAACTTCAAACAAGTCTTTCCACTCATCAGACCTACCAAAATAATCTAGTTATGCCCCTTTTAGACTTAGAAAATGCAGTTTTAAGTTTTACATGAAAGTTAGTACATCTAAACTAATGTTTGGTTAAAACTTCACACATTTCTACGGGTCTATAAAATAAGGTCATATCAACATATCACAAGCTTCATAACTCTTACTTGTGTCAGACCCCTTTCAAGGGTTAAAGTTTTGCATGCAAGTTTTTTTTAAACGAATGCTGATACTGGGTTGAAACTTCACACATGTCTTCCATGTTGTATAGGACATGGCATCAACTTCCATAACTCTTACTTGAACTTTGGCCAAGTTATGCTCAACTGTTAAAACTTGGAAAAAGCTGGTTAAAGTTTTGCACGCAAGTTACTATCTCAGAAAATAATGCAGATATTGGATTAAAACTTCCATACATGTCTCCAGTGATGTAAAGGAAGGTCAAAGAATCAATTCCCATAACTTTAACTTTGGACAAGTTATGCCCTTTCTCTTGTGCATAGATATTGTTTTTTGCATGCAAATTACTATCTCCAAAACTAATGGGGGCATGGGGTTAACATTTCTCGCATGTCTTCAGGCTTGTAAAGCAAGGTTCCATCAATTTACTTTAATTTTGGCAAAGTTATGTCCCTTTTTAGTAAGAAAATGACGGTTAAAATTTAATTTAATTTTAAAAACTAAGGGCGGTACTGGGTTGAAAACTTCTTATATCTATTCACGGTTTTTAAGTTAGATCATAGAATCAAGTCAAATAATCCTTGAATCATTATTTCAGTTCTAGAACCGAAAATCATTCATATTGACAATTGCTTTCGAATAGTGGAGCGTGCTGTCATTGTTCTTTTAAAACCTTTTACTTTCTTATAAATACAGAGTAACTTTGAAATGCTCTTTTGGCATTCATGCCCCCATCTGCAAATACTGCTGAATAGGACATATGTTGAGAAATCAGCTTCTTACAGCAACATCCATGTCAAGTATATTTCGAGGGTTCCCGATCTGATTCTTAAAGCTTGTAAGTTTTCTTTCTATGTTCACAAGGGAAAACTTTGAGTAAAACATCTAGGTTTAAGAACACATAATGAGTGATAAGGACAAATAATCCACAACAGAAGCCAAACATTGATGTTGAAGTTATAAGTAAATAATTCAACCTCCCTACTTGCCGACAAACCATCTTTCCACAGACACATAATTATGGTACTGTTGTTTAGTTAGCTCAGTAGTTGATGTACTGTCCTGTCGGTCCAAAGGTCACGGGTTTGATCCGGTTAGCGATGAAATTCCTCCCATGGCCATTTGCAACCTACCTCAGTCCATATGAATGTAGAGTTGTCAGTTGTTTATGAAAGTGGACTGGTAAGCCACTTAGGTTGTTAAGCTTGCCAGTGAGAGTGAACTTTTGTTACCATTTGTGACTGGCAGTCATATATGGCAATAAGATTGTTGGAAATGGTGTTGAACCCAATTGACCAACATCAAGAACTGGTACTTGGTCTTTTAAAAGTCAAACTAGCATTTAGCACATTTCATGGCTGTACTACGTAAAAAGTTTGAAAAAAGCATACTGTTTGTTATGTGCTATTTGTAAGCATGGTGAATTCAGTTATGTCATTTTAAACAAAGACATTTAAAAAAAAAAAGAAATTCATTAGCATGGGAGAATAGAGACAGTCAGCAGAGTTGAACTTATTCATTTTCGTAATATATTTCTTCCTATAAATGGGTCTTGGCAAACAGTGCAGGCTGAACACCGTAAAACAGATCATGTGATCAGGGTCTCCACTGTTTCCTTAAATGAATTTCAGTCACAACAATAAAAAAAGAAATAATTATACCAAACACCCTTTAATTTGAAATGACCCGGGTTAGTAGAGTCATATGTAGATATAAGAGGACTAATATAAGTTGTAGCTCTTGCTTCTGAAATAATTTAAAGTATAAATTAACATAAAATAGAAATTTCTAGTCTATTAAACATTATGGGCTGAACATTTTTCCAAGTGTTACTTGATCCCAGAATCTGAAAAGTCGATTGATGATAATCCAGTCTGATTTTTCACTCTGACAGAAGTCGTACCAGTTCATCTCTGACAACGATACCAGACAGTCTGTCCTCATTATATAGTCATCAAACATATCTTTATTAGGTTAGGTTTGGTTCTTAACAAAAATCATTTATTTCATTGTCATTAAAAATGCAAACATTATGTAAGATACACGCAGCTAACAGCACTATATCGCATACATAAACATATAGTCCACTAACTCAACATAATTTCTGATAAGAGGGATTCTGTCTCGTCTGATCAGCTGTTTATTTCGGAAAATGAAGTCATTTATGTGTCAAAAGTAGTAACCATTCTTTATTATTGTTACAGCTCAGAAGCCTTTGAACTGTTAGCATATACTGATATAGGTTCTCCATCATTTTAAGTTACTCGATAAAGCGTTCGGACTACAATTGTTACTCGTGTCACTCAGGGAAACTCGGGCGATCTAGTCGTGTACAGGGGTCCAACTTATTACCCCAAGACACCCTAAGACACCCCAAGACTACCAAAGACACTCCAAGACTTCAAATAAATGATTATTTATATATATTTCATTAAAATATAATGTAAAACTGTGATATTTTGAGATAATTTATTGTAAAACAATAATATTGACGTATAATATGGCCGGTATTATCAGTACAACATTAAACCAAGGGAGGTAACCGCTAAAGGATACATCAGTACAACCAACAATCGATTTCCGATTATGACTGGTCGGCGCTGTCAGAGAAACAATTGTTAAAGAAATTTAGTATATTACAGTATTAAAAGTAAAAGATAAAAGGACAGTATGCTACAGTTAAAATAGGATGGTAAAATTCAACAACAACACGTAAATATTTATCTTTTATTAACGTTTCGGCGCTTACGCCTTCATCAGGATAAATACATAATAAAACAACGGACGTGACGTCATGAAGTAAACGTTACGTTGAATGGCGGAAAAACGTATACTGTTTTTTTAAAATATTACATAAATTAATGTGAATAACAGATAGCAAGTTTAGTACATTACGGATATAAGAATACAGGATTTCCTATAGCAGTATATATAAAAAACCATAAATAGGAAAAAACGCAATAGTACTAAACAAACACATATACATGTAAAATTCATTACACATTAAACAATGTTTTTGAATTAAGTCCATCAGGATTGAGTGTTTTTAACTTATGAATCCAGAATGTTTCCTTGCATAACCGGTTAATTTGATTATTTACCACATCAATAGGCATAAATGTGAAGTCATCAATACTATGGTCATCTTGATTAAAATGACCAGCAACCAACGTGGAATATGCAGGATCTGTAAAATTAGATATGTCAAATTTATGGCTATTCATACGCCGTGAAACCTGTTGCATAGTCTGCCCAACATATTGCATATTGCATCTTTTACACGTTATTAAGTATACAACATCTTTAGATTGACAGTTTGTATCATATCGTAAAGAAAATGTTTCTCCTGTAACTGTACTGCTAAATGAGGATCCAGAGTTGATTCGTAGACAGTGGGAACATCGTTTCCTGTTACATTTCTGCGTGATGTATGTTTCAGTGTTCAATTTGAAGTCGGAACTTACTAAGTAGTCGCTTAAATTTCTTGTACGTCTGTACGCCACTATAGGTTTGTATTCGTCATGAACAAATTTAACATTTGTATTCTTTGCAATGTTCAGAAGATCCCAATACTTGTGAATTGTTCCACCTATATTTGGTAATGATGGATTATATTCTACGGTGAATGGAATAACACTTGTTTTATTTTTATCTGAAGGCGTCAGGGCTTCGTTTTGTGACGACCTCGACACCTTATTGAATGCACTGTCTATCACAGAATCCGGAAAATTTCTATCTTTGAAGTAGCTCCGTAAATCATTAAGAGATGAGTTGAATTTTTCGTCATTAGAATATAAGATTCTTTCACTGGTTGTAGGTTCAGATGGGAATATCCGGCCTCGAGGGTAACTGTTTAGGCGGTAACGAGGCTTCTTGCCGAGTTACCGCCTTAACAGTTACCCGAGAGCCGGATATTTCCATCTGCACCTATAACCAGTGACAGAATCTTTTTCTTGCATACCGATTTCAAGAAATAATAATAAAAATAAAATCATTTGTACGGCTTTCTTTTTAGAACTATTTCATATGGCAGTGTATTTAAACAAAGCGCGGGAAACCAACGTCCGTAAACAGGAAAGACGTCATGACGTTTCAAAACAAATAACAATGTTTAGTTCCGGTTTTGTTTTATCAGTTGCAGCGTAACGTTATGAATTTTTGATAAAATAACGTGATTTGAATCGAGAAATATACTATCAGGAACCAATAGGAATTGTCAAGGTATTGAATTTTTATTCCGTTTTTTAAATAAAATATATATTAGTACATAAATATTCTACATATATGTAGTTCGTAATACGTCATTTAGAGCACGAGAGTCATCTTACACCCCGGGGTGTAAGATGGATTTTTCTAGCACCGGTAAAGATACCGGAAATCCCCGTCTGGTATGTAAGAATATAAGAATCTTTCACTGGTCGCGGGTAAAGATGGGAATATCCGGCACGAGGGTAACTGTTTAGGCGGTAACGAGGCTTCCAGCCGAGTTACCACCTAAACAGTTACCCGAGTGCCGGATATTCCCATCTTTACCCGCGACCAGTGATTGATTCTTTTTCTTGCATACCGATTTCAAGAAATAATAATAAAAATAAAATCAATCGAACGGCTTTCCTTTTAGAACTATTTCTTATAGCAGTGTATTTAAACAAAGCGCGGGAAACCAACGTCCGTAAACAGGAAAGACGTCATGACGTTTCAAAACAAATAACAATGTTTAGTTCCGGTTTTGTTTTATCAGCTGCAGCGTAACGTTATGTATTTTTGATAAAATAACGTGATTTGAATCGGGAAATATACTATCAGGAACTAATAGGAACAGTCAAGGTATTGAATTTTTATTCCGTTTTTTAAATAAAATATAAATTACTACATAAATCTTCTACATATATGTAGTTCGTAATACGTCATTTACAGCACGAGAGTCATCTTACACCCCGGGGTGTAAGATGGAGTTTTCCAGCACCGGTAAAAATACCGGAAATCCCCGTCTGGTATGCAAGAAATAATTCTCCTGTACCGCTTTGCCTGACTGTATGTGATTACAGTTAAAATAGGACAGAATGGAAGAATTACATAGTGACCGCCGCCAGCCTCTCTGTAAAGATACTGAGGCTGGGGCTAGCTTTGACTGATGTGGGGAGGGAGTTCCAGAGACGGATGGTTCTAGGGAAATAAGAGTTAGCAAAGTATTGAGATCTGGAATAAGGGATCAGGTAGTTCAGATTTCTAATGGGGGATCAAGTAACCTTGGTCAGTTGCAACGGTCTGGGTCCTTACTTTGTAAAACAAAAGTAACGAACAGTTTAACTACGATACTGGAGAGTTTTCCATTCTAAGGATTTCAACATTTCAGTTACATTGCTTGCATAGTTGTAGTCGTTCATAACATACCTAGCTGCTGACCTTTGGACTCGTTCAAGTTTATGGGTTAGGGTTTTCTGCCAGGGATGCCACACAGTTGAACAGTATTCTAGCTGGGGGCGGACATAGGTGGTGTATGCAGCTTCTTTGACCTTATGTTATCTGTCTTGACATTTCTCTAAATAAATCGAAGGGAAGAGGTTGCCTTAGAAGTTATGTTTTCTATGTGTTGTGACCAGTTCAGATCATTGGAGATAGTTATTCCTAGGTATTTAGCTGAATAGGTGGACTTTAACTCTGTATTGTGTAACCTGTAAGGATAAATAATGGGATTTCTCTTCCTACTTACTCTAAGGACTTCACATTTGTCGGGGTTAAATTCCATTTGCCAGACTCTTTCCCATGTTTCTAATTTATGGAGATCTTCTTGAAGGGCTATGCTATCATTATTTGATTTGACTGTGAGGTATACGATGGTGTCATCTGCAAACATTCGGGTTTTACATTTGACTGAGTCTGGCAGGTCGTTAATGTATACAAGGAAAAGGCAAGGCCCAAGGACAGACCCCTGTGGAACTCCAAACAGGACCGGAAGTTCACTGGACAGGTGACCTTCAACTGCGACCTTCTGAGTACGATTAAAGAGGAAGGATTTGACCCAATTAGTTATTTGGGGACTAACACCTAGGGATTGTAACTTGTAAATTAGCCTCAAATGGTCGACTTTGTCAAACCATTACGATGACGTCAGTTTGTTGGCCTTGTTCTAAATTGCTATAAAGTTCCTGGCTAAAATTAATAAGCTGAGTAATAACTATAATAACTATGACCCGACCTAAAACCTTGTTGGAACTGGCTGATAATATTGTGTTTGTCAAAGAAGGACATAAGATTTGAAACCACGATGTGCTCAAGGAGTTTGGACGCAATACAGGTCAGAGAAATTGATCGATAGTTGCTGGGTTTTGATTTGAGACCTTTTTTAAAGACTGGTCAACTGTTGCCTTTTTCCAGTCTTTAGGGACGATGCCTGTATTTAGGGATAAATTGAAGATGTGGCAAAGGACGGGGGCGATTTCTTGATGAAGTTCCTTGAGAACAGGGGGGGATAATTCATCTGGCCCCTACGCTTTATGTGGGGATAGGCCAAGAAGGAGTTTGTCAACACCCTCTGGAGTTACATTTATTTGGTCCATTAGGGAGGAAGGGGATGTTAACAGTTTGGAGCACAAATATTTAAGGCTTAGGGGCTTAGGTGGGGAGAAAACTGATTCAAATTGCTTATTAAGGATGTTTGCTTTGGTGACTGGATCAGTGTGGGTGATACCATCTGATTTGAGAGGGACGATGCCGACATATTCTTTTTTGTTATGTTTGATGTAGCTATAGAATTTCTTATTTCTACCAGGTTGGGAATCATGGCTAAAGATGACGTTTTCCATGTATGACCAGTATGAGGCTCTTATTTGCCTTTGTATATAGGATTTTAGGGACTTCAGTTTCTGGTGCTTTGCTTGATTTGGGGGTTTGTTGAGTTTGTGATAGAGTTTATCACGCTTGTGGATCAGCCTGATAATTCTGGGAGTTAACCAAGGCACGGGATTTGGCTATTCTAGTAGGGATATGTTTGGTACAAGACTCATTTAAGCTGTCCTTAAATGAGTTCCAAGCCTCATCAGTGTTTGTGTGGGCCTTACTAATAAAACTACTGCTAAATGATCGCATGTCAGATCTGATCGCCTCCCAGTTAGTTTTCCGATAATGTTTTATTAGTCTCTTTGGCTGGATGGGTCGCCCTCTGTTTATTTTGACCTCATGAAATACTATATCATGGTCAGAGGTTGCAAGGCCGGGAAGTGTCTTGACGAGGTGGACATGGGATGGATGAGAGGTAAGGAAGAGGTCAAGGGTATTGGACAACCTGGTTGGGACTTTTACCATCTGTTCCAAATTTAGGTGGGACAGTTTTTCCATAAAATCTTCATAGAGACTTCTATTTTTACAATTTGGTTTGAGTGTTTCATTGACCCAGTTGATATCAGGCATGTTGAAGTCTCCGAGAAGCCATATTATGCTATCCTTCGGGATTTTACTTAAGGATGACCATAGTTCGGACAATGATAGCTCATCAAGTTCATGTGGTTTATAGTATGCTCCAACATAAATGTTTTTTAAACCAGTTAAAGTTATTTTTGGCCAGGTTATATTACAGTTAGTTTTAAGGTCAGGTTGTTCTTGACTGAGTAACGCCTTAGAGATGGCAATCGTCACTCCCCCGCCCTGTTCACCACACCCTATAGTTTAGGGTATCTGGAAAAATTTCAGAAGAACTGACGTCAGGTTTTAACCAGGTTTCAGTGAGACAGATAATATCAGGTTCGACTTGGTCTACCATTAGGTGTAAGTCAGGTATTTTATTCTTTACAGACCTACAGTTGATGTTGAGAATAGTGAGGCGCTCTGAGTTATTGAGTTTAACTTTAGATGGCCTTGACTTACTTTTGCGGTTGGGGGTGGATGTTGCTTTTGGGGCTGGAGGAGCGTCTTGAAGAAAAGAGGAGTGGTCTACATTTGTACTGATATTATCATGATCATTAGTGAGGGGTGCATAATATGAAGTATCACTAAGACTATTAAGAGAGTCAGTCAATGAAACTGAATAGATAGGAGAACCGCATTGACAACAATACCAGCTAAACGTAGAGTCTGATAACCTGTTGTATGTGGAATTACCTACCCCTTCACAAGCTGCATGATACCATGTTTCACAGTCATCACATAATATGCCCTTCTGGGACCATGAGACATTTTCAGAGCACTTACCACAAGGATACTGGGTGCCACTGCAAGGACCTGGATTTGGTTCGATGTCTGAGATTTGGCTGGCCAGCAGGCAGAACATATAAATCAGGGTTGATTTACTAGCATTGGGCATTTCTTTATGCTTCTTATGCTTCTTAGGATTATAGATATTCATCAATGAATTATGCCCCATTTTTGAAAATTTTAATAGAAAGGTTATTTATGAGTTGCAGTAACAGTAATGCACGGTGTTCCGTTTGGACAATCGTGACTTTTTATTTAATACTAAACCGCGATGCACGATGGTACGATGACGAAAACGGGATGGCACGATGGCACGATGGCACGATGATGAAACAACGATGGTGCGATGGCACGATGATGAAATCGCGATCGTACGATGGTGAAACGTCGATGTAATATCGCGTTTTCATCATCGTACCATCGCGTTTTCACCATCGCACCATCGTGCCATCGCGTTTTCATCATCGTTCAATCGTAGTTTCACTATCGTACCATCGCGTTTTCACCATCATACCATCACGTTTTCACCATCGTACCATCGCCTTCCGGTTAGAAATGCGTAGTCCAGTGCACTTTTATTTTTGTCAACAATAGATGACTGTATCTCAATGTATTTTGTGAGAAGAAATTTACCATTTTGCAAAATGTTTTACAAAATGTTCAGTGTTCAGTTCATTAAAACTGTAAAATCTTCAAGGCCACGTCCTTCGTATTTTATGTATGCATGAAAGTAAATAAATAGTTGGTGTAATAGTCACATGGTATCAACTTATTCTTGTCAGGATGTAGAAGGTACATAGTGCAACGTGAAAATGAGATTGTATCAAGTCTGTATTTCACTGACACATATACTGTACCACTGCGCATGACCATGGTGGTACGATGGTGATAATGCGATGGTACGATGGCGAAAACGCGATGGTACCACGGTGAAACCGCGATGGTACGATGGTGATAACGCGATGGCACGATTTTGAAAACGTGATGGTACGATGGTGAAAACGCGATGGTACTATGGTGAAAACGCGACGGTACGATGGTGATAACGCGATGGCACGATGGAGAAAACGCGATGGTACGATGGTGATAACGCGATGGCACGATGGTACGATGATTAAAACGCGATGGTACGATGATGAAAATGCGATATTACATCGACATTTCACAACCGTACCATCGCACCATCGCGATTTTATCATCGCGCCATCGCATTTTCACCATCGTTGTTTCATCATCGTGCCATCGTGCCATCGCGCCATCGCGTTTTCGTCATCATACCATCGTGCATCGCGGTTTAGTATTAAATAAAAAGTCACGATTGTCCAAACGGAACACCGTAGTACGGATTATAGGTTACCAAATAGCAAACTCATAACACGAACCCCGGGACGCTTGATTATTCATCACGGATAAGAGCGTTCATTTATAGCTGTACCATGTATGAACTGATAGGACGCGTTCCATTCGACCATTCTGGACACGTTCTGTATGTTCTGTCCGGGACGTGTGAATGGAATGAAATGGAACACGGGACTGTCCGGGACGTGTAATTGGAATGAAAAGGAACACGGGGCACAAACAGATATGTTTATAAGCATGTGTACATTAGAGAATAGGCCTGTCTTTGAAATGTAATAAAACACTGCTTCGACTTGTTCCAATAAATTAAGCATATATAAATATTCATGTAGAAACTTCAAATGGGTTGGATAGAACTCATAATTTTAAATAAGATACTTCAATCTTTGAAAATATTATGTGAACAGGTGCGAGGAGATATCTACCAGCGATGTCATTACACAAGAGACTACCGATGACACTAAATTACAGAAACAAAACACAATATATACATTCCAAAAATGTCAGCGAGGCAATTTTAAGCTTTAATGTCAACATAAATTTATTATCAGAGATGTAATAATTACAAATACATTGTAAATGTACCAGAAAACGTTCCCAACGTATTTCACTTGGGATTTCCTAACAGAAATATGCAGAATAAGTTTGGATGTGACGGGACAGAGACAGTCAAAAGTTATCACGTTGTTCCGAAACGTCCTTTTATTTGGACTACAGCCAGATATCAGAAAACCAAATGAAATAAGCAAAGAGCTATAAAATAAAAATATGTATTTTATACTTCTTTGAAATAAGCTATTTGGTCAAACATTGACCCTCAGAAAGCTAAATAGCAACAGGGTCAGGTTAACAACTTTTAGGCTATCATTCTTTTTACTCGATACGCATAAATTTCAAAGATTCTTTATTTTTAGAAAATACACTGTGATTAACCGTTTGACTTGCAAGATCTATTTTTCATCGTGAAGTCCTATGTCAATTGACCTGACCTTTTTGCAGCATCGTCAAAAGTGTATGCAGAATTGTTTCTCAAATGAGAAATAAAGCCGTTTTATGGCAGTCTACCAATTACAAATTATAATGAGAAACTCGCACGAAAACTGGTAAGAAAAATTAGTTCATCTATCGTTCGAGGCTTTGTCCGCCAGCTTGGATTCCACACATTGAGTGTACGCACACCTTGAACGTACACTATAAAACCTATGTTGAACCTAACCCTAACCTTAATCAGTATACTGTACACTAAATTCGTACGTACATCCAATAATGGCGATTTAATGTTGACGTTTTCAAATATCCAGTGGCTAGGAGTCCAGTAACCTAGGCTGAGCGACTTCCTTCCAGATACTGTATCAGATAGGCGTATCAGTGGCCAACAAATCGTATACTTTTCAATCCGCAAACAGAACACATTAGAGCTCATTCTGACAACTCCCCGAACAAACAGAGGTGCATACATATGCCATCTATTGGAAGCAGTGATCATTGGCATAGCTCTATTTGACAGAAATATTTTGTTTAACAGCCCGTAGACCCAAACCACCTAGAAGAACTATTTAACCTTGGAAGAAGGCGGACATCCTGGGTATCAGGGACGACCTGTCTTACCTATCGGAGTTGATGAATGAATCTGATCTAAACATTAACGACTCATGGGTTAACCTGGAAACATGGTCATTCTCGACTGTATATATAGAGAAGCGAATTCCATCAAAAGTGACCACATCGGGGTTCACCAACTCCTTGATTAATACAGATATCAAGCGAGCTATAAGACGCAAACATTTTAACACGCATGCAACAAAGCCAGAAGAACTAAGCAGAAGAAAGACAGCGACAGGTACAGGCGAATTCAGAAGTAAGTTCAATACATCGATCACAAGGAAATCTAAAAGAAACTACCTTGTCAACACAGTTAGCGGAGACTTCAAGGATAATTTCAAGAAGTTTTTGTCTTTCGTCAAGGGCAAGGGCCAGGAATCACCAGGAGAGGCCCCGTTGAAGTACAAGGATGGATTTCTGCAGAGTGACAGCAAGGCCAGAACAAACATCCTCAACGATCTGTTTGTACCGGTGTAACATTAAGTATTGACCCCGTTGAAAATTGACCCGATGGGTATTTTTTCAACGGATGATTGACCCTCGTTGAAAACTGACCAACTATAGTCAGGTTATATTTCAACGTTGAAAACTGATCCTAATAATTTTACGCAATCTGCCTATTACCATACATATCAAAGATTAACTTTTTCAGGACTGTAGTAATAAACTAGTCTGTGTTCAGACATTATGTTTTGTTCAAAGGAGATAACTCCTGATGCTATTAAAATTTTGTATAATTATGTCCCTTGTCTTCTCAAAACATACATAGATAATCAGAGCCAAGACTGATGAAGTCAGAATCTTTTACAGAAATTTTTTTCTAAAATAAAAAAGATTATCTAGTCGGTAGCCAGACTAGTAAAAAACCTTTAGTTATAGATTCGAGCGCGCCGCAAGCTAATTATACGTCTAATTATTTGCCAATTCATCGGCTATAACTCTGCAGATACTGGTCAGATATAGAAACTAAAACCCAGCTACATATCTTAAAATGTATTGTAACAGCACGTGAGCGCGAGAATCTCTGTTAACACACGTTTTTTCTCCTGTTAACACCCCCCCCCCCCTCCCCCTCCCTCCTCCCCCCACACACACCAAGAAAAGTGACAAGAAAAGCAGTTTTATTCTAGAATGTTTTATGGGTCTGTCATGTAATGGTGATGTAACGTTAACCTGGCTCAGGATGTCAATTTTCAACGTTGTAAGATGACCCCTTTGTAAATTACCGACGGGGTCTAAATATAACGTTACACCACCTTTACATGACGGAAAATAAAACACTAACTGATACGAATGCCTAATATATTATGGGTGGATCAAGTCAAGCCATTCACAGACTGGGTGAAATTATTATCATCATTTTTATACAAGATTTATATAGCGCCCTTTTCATGATTAACACGTTCAAAGGCGCAAACGCAGGGCGCGAAATTCATAAGAGCGATCTGACCAGAGGGACAGAAGCACCCTAGAACAGATAGAGAGAAATCCTTTTTGAACAGGATTGCTTGCAACCTGTTCAGTGTAACCAGGTTTTGAAGTCGAAAAACAGTTTTGTTCTAAACATAGAAAAAGACTTGCCATGCGCCAAACGCAAAATAGTTCTGCGACAGTATTTCATTACACATGTTTGTGCAAGTAGGAAATCAAAATGAAACAAACCAAGTCAAGCTTTTATTACGTTGAATCATATATTGTGGTTACGACTGCATCATTGTAAGTAGTTATGGTTATTAATTACTGCGCCGTCTATAATATTCCGCAGACCTTAAAAACACGATCGATTAATGGAACTGGCTCCTTAGCTCAGTCGGTCAGAGCGCCTGTCAAAATAAGTAGAGAGGCGCTAGCTTCCCAAACGTGCGGTCGTGAGTTCGATCCGCAATACTTTCATTTTAGCTCCACTATTCGGAGAATAGGGGTGCTATTCTACTCGCCCCGGCGTCGCCGTCGGCGTGAGCTTTCTTGGTTAAAGTTTCTGTTTATATCTTACTGTAACTTCACATTAGTATTGTTCAGCATGCAAACAAAGTATGTGCAGGGGCTGGGCCCATTATACCCAAGGTCAAGGTCACCAAGGTGTTAACTTCTGTTATTTTTAAGGTTAAAGTTTTTGGAAACCTTTGTTTTTCTGTCATATCTTTGTTACTATTACTTATATTGTATTGTAAGTTCACATACACATTGTCCAGCATACAAACAAAGAATGTGCAGGGGCTGGGCCCATTATACCCAAGGTCAAGGTCACCAAGGTGTTATACTAAGGTTATTTTTAAGTTTAAAGTATTTCGGCAACCTTTGATTTTTCTGTCATATCTTTGTTACTATTGCTTATATTTTACTGTAACTTCACAGAAACATTGTCCAGTATACAAACAAAGTATGTGCAGGTGCTGGGCCTATTATACCCTAGGTCAAGGTCACCAAGTTGTTATACTTGGAATTATTTTCATGTTTTTCCACCGTTCTTAGCCTAGCTCTTCTGCTTCTTTAACGTGCCTGGTGTATAGCACCGATACACGCGAAGTCGTCTTTCCTGGGAAGAACCAGTACAGTCGTAGTGATAGTATTGCGCACATTTTGAAACTTTCAGAATTATATACTATGTGGAAATCATACAGCCAGAACTTCTACATGTTACCATTAACTCTGACCTATTTGGCATGTCTTTTTCTAGCGAGAACGCCTATGTAAAGGTCGCCGACTTGTAATCACAAAACTTATCACCGCTTAAAGACATAAAGTGTTCTACTTTCCGCTGAATGTATGGTCCACGGGGATTAAAGGTGCCCAATCGGATAATTTCTTCAAAACCTGGAAAATTCTGAAGAAGTCATTTTATATTTCATTTGACTTAACTATGGTGAACTAAAGAAATATTTTCCAAATAGTTTGCCAAATTGCTCACCAAAAGATGAAATCTTGACTGAGAACAAAGACTTTGTTTTTGTCTGATTATAATCAGATATATACAAGTGATACAATTATGTGTAAATCTACAACTTATAAAACAATGTCATATCCGATTGGGCGTTCGTTAACTGTTAAATCCTGTCATGATTGTAATCAGTGAAATATCTAAATTTGGGTTCCTTCAGCTCATCCATTACTAGTGTCGTACGAAGATACATTTTATGAATGAACAACAACCAGTTGAAAGAAAATAGAACTTCAATGCTATGCTCATAGTCATACATTTTATTAGCTCGACTATCCGAAGAATAAGGTGAGCTATTCTACTCGTCCTGGCGTCTCCGTCGCCGTCTGCGTCACACCTTGGTTGAGGTGTTGCGTGCAAGTTACTATCAAGGCCCTGTCTCAGTAACCACTTGATGCATTGGATTGAAGCATCACACAGGTCTTTCCAGTGATCAAACATATTAAAATAATAAAGTTAGACAACTCGTGCTTGAATATAATGTAAGTTATGGCCCTTGTTTTATTATAATAGTTAATTCCATTGTGTCAAAGATTTGAATAGTCGAGCGCTGATTTTTAAGAACAAATTCACAAAACAGTAGTGCAAAACAAGTACTTCTTTCAAGTTTTTCGCGACAACTGCTACTTGCCACTCTTTAAAAGCAAGATTTTTACAAGAAAAAGTGCTCAATACTTTGTTTATGCCATGGATTCTTTCAATAACACTATTAATATGTATCAAAACAAAAGAATTTGGACAATGCATGACTCTGCTTACACTATGAGCACTAGTCTTGCAATTATACACTGGAATGAGAATATTGCTAACAAAAAGTCATCTTAGACTAGCAAATACTGATACCGAAATAAATTGCGGAAAAGGACAGTAAGCCACTTACTGGATGACCAGGCACGGATACATTTTAAAGGTATGTAAATTGCTATTTTAATTGCATGTAAATTGTCTTATATCAAACAGTTTTTGAAAAAATACAGACGGTCCTCAAATTCATTTGATCAGTAAATGTCGCCGAAGGCGCAGCAGGCTAGTCATGATGTACAAGATACAGAACAACCTTGTAGACATCTCCTCTGAGAGGTACCTCCAACGCTGCGACACCCGCACCGAGGTCAACACAGTTTCTTCCTAGAACGCATCAACGACGCTCCTTCTATCCAGTGACGATGATAAGAGAGTGAAACATTCTGCTTATTAGTGTCTTGTCGTCTGTGGATAAAAGGAGCGTTTAATTGTTATTCCTCTTATTGACTTTAATGTGTTTATCTACTAAAAGTAATTCACAACAGTGTGAGGGTTGGAAAAATGATAAGAGATAATAGAAGAAATGAAATTACGACACATAAAGATGAAAATGGGAATATAAAAATCGATAATTGTTAAACCAGTCAAGTAATCAAGCATCAGTTGAAAATGATAATACTGATGTTAGTATCCGTGATTTGTATGTTTTCACAGGACAGTACCGTAAGAGAAGTTAGAACTGACATTGGCACTGACAACATCAATGATGAGGTTTAGAAAAATGATGCAGTATTGTCTTTTCAGCGTTACACTTGTTCCAAGGAGGTACTGTACGTACTACATATGAAATAACGGGTTAGTAAGTTAAGTAAGTGTTCTATATCGACATCGCCTTGAACATAATTTTGGAGACACAAAACATAAGTATAAACCATAAAGCCCTAAAAGGGACCAAGAGCCGCCATATGGACAAATTTGGAAGAAGATCCTGCCAGCTTTACAATAAAGCAACAGACCAAGTTTTATGAATTTCCATGAAGTGAATTTGTTTGATAGACACTGGGAGAGATTATTTCGAAAGTTCCTCATTTAAAGGACATTGGTTTAAAAACATTTGAAAAATTGTACGTCTTTGGTCTTGACCCCATTTTGGACTACTGCTCTTGAATTTAGGTATATCAGAATTTACAGACAACCGATAACATTCAGATTATCATTTACATCATCATGACTCAGTATGTATATAAAAATAGCATATTTTAACACTAACATTCAACACACCTGGCTATACGTTACTCGGGTTCACCCCCCCCCCCCCCCCCCCCCCCCCCCATCTATCCCCACCCCCTACACACACACACACTGATTCCGATGTTGGATGGTTTCCCAGCAACTACCGTCGGTGGATAAACGTGACTCAATACTGGAATAGACTGATAAACTTTGATGACCACCGTTTAAGGTAATTCCGCACGTTTGGATCATTTTTTTCTACTATGTAGAATTTGATTAAACTCTGATTTTTCCACTCTTCAAAATAAACCTAGAAAATTCAGCTAATAAAAAGATAGGATAGTTTTCTTGATTTTTGCTAGACTTATTTGAAAAATTTTGACCTTTCGTAATATTTCATAATGGGAGTGGAGTCTATAGGAAAATCATAACTTTCAAAACTTTTCGCGAATAGAACTTTTTCTACAATGTAGATTTTGATGAAACTTTTTCACAGTTGTAAATAAACGCATGGCCTATAATTTGGTGAAATAAATGTATAGATCCGTATGCTTAATTTTAGATATCTGACCATGATTTAATGAACCGGACATTTCACGCCAATTTTGAGACATTATTTTGAAAATTTTAATATTTCATATGTTTTGATAACTTTTTTGTTACTTTAGAAATAAAGCAAAAGTGCCATTGTAATAAATTTCTCACATGTTTCGATAAATTCATAAAATGATTTTCATTTCCGTACCCCGAATCCAGGCTTTATTTTACTTTTTCCGGATAAATAGAGGATATTTGTTTGTTTCGATGAAATATCAATTTTATTTTATAAGTGAGCATCAAAAACTGATATTTTCACGAGTGGCGTAGCCACGAGTGAAAATGACTTTTTTTGTTGCTCACGAGTGAAATAAAATTGATATTTCACTGACACAAACAAATTTTCTTTTTATTTCATGTGTAAAACTCTACTTTTATTACGTAATTTATAAAATATCGAAAATCGCGGGAAAGGTCAGCAGAAAGCATAACACAAATGACGCCTTTTTTTTTACGACGTCATCGTCATTATGGTCCCCGGTATTCATAACGCTCGGTATACAATTCAACTTCAATCGCGACGGAGAACCGGAACTAGTTCGGCAAAAACAGTGAAAAATAAAAATGATAATCTACCGTTTCAAAACTGTGGATTATCACTTTTATTTCACTGAGAAAACTCTATAATTCACTGGAAAACATAAAATAAATGACGTTACTCCAATACGGTTTATCAAACGTGCAGAACTACCTTAACTAAATGTGTTTTCAAAGATGACATTACAAACGGTCGTGATAACTAGTGTAGTAAGTTAAAAGACGTTTTAATCAAATTAGACCTACTAGTACATGTTCACTACCAAAACAGAATATACGAACTCATATGTTCAGTGACTCACTAAACAATTGTAACTTTAGAGATAGTGATAAACAAGTAATCTCATAAACAATTTACCCCGTAAAGTTGCAAAATTTATTGTTAAAGGCGATTTAAGGAAAAGCAATACAATATATAACACTAGATAAATAAAAACCAAATAATATATATAACTCTGGCAACATTGTACTGTTCGATGATTATGTTTTATTTAATGTGCGCATCGCGTCTGTCTCCCTAACTTTAGTATATTTAGTTATCTAAATATTGTAATATTTTATACAGTGACGTAGCGAGTGTATGGGTCAGTGAAAAGGTCGTAGATTGAAGATTTTACATTTATTTCAGTCTCATCTATACACATTACAGTAAAATTTATACTTGTATATACAACAACTTAACACAGTGTATAGCCATTCAATACGTTGAATTGTAAGAGACATTTTACAAGTAAATAACACTGTACATATTTATATATTCACAGGTAAACCAGAGGAGTAACTGCTTATTTATTATGCTAAAACCAAACTTAAAAAACAAAACCAGAGCTATTAAAATGCTGAACATGAAAAATAGCACTATTGCACAGGCTAAGAAATGGGTATACAATAGCCTTGCCCGTCTCAATCAGATTGAGACCGATTTAATTAGCAGTCATTACTCAGCAGTACTAAAAAGATGCATGAATATATTAATCAGTTGTTACATTATTTACAGAAGTAAACATTTCTTCTTTTGTAAACTAAGAAAGCAGGTTTTGGCACATAGTATTTCAAAACAACACCCTAAGTTTATCTGAATTAGTCAATGCAGCAAGCTTGAATTGTTAACAGCACTTTCCGCCTGGTCAAAAAGGGTAGACCTAAGGTCATTGTACAACTGACATTCTAACAATACATGAGTTTTATCTTCTATTAAATTACAAAATGGACAGAGACGCACATCTAATAGTAAACCTTCATATCGACCAGTCTCGATACGTATGGGAGCTACCCCACATCTAAATTTGCTGAAAGCAGACCTATGACTTCATGGCAGACTCATCTTACAGTACTTTTCAACACAGTATTCATCTTTAAACATGCAATAAGTTCTTAGTTTATTACGGCCTCTACCTGATGGGCCTGTATATGCATTCACACTTTTAGAATCCAATCATTTTTGAAATTGACCAACATGCGATCCTCAACCAACATAACACTACTGGATTTACAGATAAGTGTGGCAATATTACAAAAATGATTCAACTCTAAATCATTAAGCTGTTTACACACCCAATAATACCAGCTTTTGCAATGACCTGACTTTGAGGAAGCCCAGTTTGCTATCCGCTTATTTGTTCTGTTGTGTTAGTACACGAAATGCGTGACCAAAAGTTAACTACCAATTTCCATCGCCTTATGTGCATTGGTACCCACCCCATTTCACCGGAGACTGCAACAGTTGGTGTGTATTTCCCTCCACCACTCTTAGCCACCATCTTAGAAGTCACATATAAATCAAGGTGTTCATTAATTAACAAACCAAGATATGTATATTTATCTGAATTACTGAATGTATGTCGTATGAATGTGTTCACCAGTTTTGCACGTGCATGTATACTAACCATGCGAAACATTTTCTTCCCGCCTATCTTTCTATTCTCTGGACACTCCACTTCTTTGTTCTGTACACGTAAGACGTACTTTGCAGTACTGTCTAAAGTATACTATGATATAATTAGAAGTTTTCTATATAGACATATAATCTGTTTAGATCTTTTGAATGTGATCCTAGTAAGAATTATTTATTCTTTTCATGATATTGTATCATAATTTGTATTGTCTTTCGAATGCTGATATTGATGAACCTTGTATATGTTGTTCAACGATTTGTAAAACAGATGTTATCATTTCTTTTAGGCTTTGTCCATATAGACAGAATAAAAGTGAGTTAGAACCGACAGCGTTGGTTTTACTACTACCAACCAAGCCCCGGTTGCATATAAGTAGAAAATTTATTTATTTTCAGTCTATTGATATGTATTCACATTTATGATCATGTGATAATTGATCAAATCTGTTAAATGTTTGACAAACTGTGCTTCCTACATGTATCAGTATGTAACTGATTGATTGCTTGATTGATTGATTGATTGATTAACTGATCGATCGATTCATTCATTCATTCATTCATTCATTTATTTCAGTCTCTTCCATTTGCAACTACAAGTATATACAAACATAGCATTAAACATAAGTAAATTGCCATTCACTTTTAGAATTATAAGAGACATATAAAGCGGTAAAATATAATATTACAAACATCAAAATCCACCAAAATCCTCCAGTTGACTTAAAACAGTACAGGCATACGTATTCTCGTGTGTGTACGTGTGTGTGTGTGTGCTTGTGTGTGTGCGTGTGTGTGTGTGTGTGTGTGTGTGTGTTTCACCCTGGTGAACCTGGTATGATATTGAAATTATTGATTATCTCTGTTTATAATTTCAGAAAATAATGTGCGTTTTATGTGACATAACACATGTTCTTTTGTACTGCATTTCCTTTAAACTTATAGGCCCATTGGGTCGAGTGTGTTTAACTGTTAAATATTGCATGTAATTATATATGTTTACGTTACGTCACGTTAATCAACAATTGTTTTATCTTTCTTATCTTATACGCTTTGATGAGAATTTTTTATCATATTTGTGAAAAAAGCATGTTCTTGACTCCACCGAGAAGCTACATATTTTGGCAAGTGCACTGCGATGTTATCCCGGTGTGCGACTTAAAACCTCGTTTCGTCCATTTATAAACTTAATGTGGTATATTAAAAACTTCAATACAGCTCGCCTCACAAACATCTTAAAGTTTCTCATTACAGTGTTTGCCTATATCTGCCATTTTTTATGTTAAATTAAAAAATAATTCTTTCAATTTTAAAATCTACTTATGGTTCTCTGCAAAAGATAGTATTGAATATCTACGTAAATTACGAGTATTACATTTCTCTACAATGCAACAAAGAATTGTTCCTATGGCGTTTGTAATAAGAAACTTGATTGTTGATAACTGTGACAAAATGAATATTCTAGACCACCCACATTGACAATTCTGTTTAATAAATAGTTGGCATGTAAGCAAACTGTACCTTTGATAATAGATTTTTCATATAGAAGCAAAGAGAATTTTGAAAATTTTCTCCTTAAATTTATAATATTTTTTGTTTAAGGCACTCCATATTTCCTTTGAGTGCATGAGTGTTGTCCGATGAATGAACTTAAGTTACAAAACGCTTTCGTATTCCGCCGTTAGCCTGCTGGCGGTAAGGGATTTTGCCTTTGCGGCCGGTGCAGACCAAGATCAGCCATGCAGGCTGATCATGGTTTGCACTGTTCGATGTTTAGTCAGAAAATTTTCAGTGAATACTTCTCTGAATAATAAGTAGTACTGTCCAAACTGAATGATGGACCGGACCATTTTAGAAATCTAACAGAGTAAATGTTAAGAATGGACTGTTTGTTCCCTATTTTACAGGTCATTGCAATGCCTTGATATTCACATTTTTATGCATGAAGAATTTCTTGTCCATTAAAACGTGTTTTTGTCTGAATTGTTTTTGCCACGTCTGCAGAATGTAACAATAATTTTAAAGGATCTGTAGTTAGTCAAAATTAATATATCGGAATGATTTGACAATTCGTGAAGACAATACTTCAGCTGTCCGCGTTCTGATGTCGATAAGAGTAACACATGATAAGCATAATCGTAGGAAGCCCAAAGGATATTTTCCATGCATACCTGGTAGACCATTGAATTACTCCAATGTACCGGGAGAATTGTCTAGCTGGCATACTGTTGTAGTGTACATATTACGATATTTTTAAAGAGTTACTGAAACGGTTTGATTTGAAGGTCGAATCAATTATACAGTTAAAAGTTTTTGTATTAAGTGAATAATACAGACATGCACAAATACTTCTCCTACAAATTAATATTTAATCAGAGGCTCTTAAGACTTCAGAAAGAATCTAATTTGATTTGTGTTGATACCTCATTTGGCTATGTGTTTTTTATAATCATCTATGTAAGATGTTATTGCTAACGTTTGGCAAAAATGCTATTTTTTGTCATTGCAATTACTTCTTCTACATAGAATACTGGCCATTCAGGTAGACATTAGTTATTTCAAACAATATTCAGCATTCTGCCAAAAGCGAAAACATTGATACGTTACTACATTAACGGCAAAAGTGAATGAATGAGTTGATAAGACATGGATGTATATGATTCGTTTACACAGAAAAAAATATTGCAATGTTCAAACTGTATATATATACGGTCGGCTACTATAAAATGAAGTATGCCTTTGCAATATACTACATGCAAAAAGAAAAACAAAAGAAAGCGTGCACTATTTTGAAAGCAACGTTAGCATCAAATATATACCTATATTCAAGTTTTTAAATGGGAGATTAGTTTTAGTTTTTGCATAATTTCAATTTCAGTATCTTCTGTGCCCGCGTTATATCTTGCAACAAGCATAGTGCACCGATCTGTCAAATAATTCATAGAAACCACCTTGTTTCTGACTGTCGGCTGCAAGTTCAATCAGAGATTGGCAAATAATGCTCATGTCTGGACTTAGCTCAACTTCATTGTTCTTAATTGTAATTATAACCCTTGTGTATCTGCGGAACAGAGTTCGTAAGTAAGGTGACATCATATCTTCATCAACATGATCTAGCAGAAAAAGAACTACAGGTTTATTCTGAGTAGCTGCCTCTTTGATTTCGGTTTCACACCAACGACTTTCACAAAATGCATTCGATACAAGCAGTGCAACAACATAAGATTCAGAAATACACTTTACCATTTCCTCATGAATAGAGAAACCAGGCCGAAACTTGAGATTGCCCACACATATCAGTTCTTGATTACAATCCACACATGTACGCAGCGCCTGTGATAATTTAGGATAAATGTGTTCCATTGCGATGTTTTCATCTTCTCCACAGTAAGAGAAAAATATGAGATACCTAGCAGCAGTTTGTTCACAAAGTGTTTGTTTTAGCCGTTTCACCCTGTCTCCTTTGATACGCCGGCGCCGTCGGACATAACACACAAAAAGTATGCTGATTATTGCCACCACGAACAACACAGATGAAATATATGTTGCTATTGTAACAGTTTCTTTTATGCAAAGAAATTTGCTTTTTCCAATTACACCTACATCTAACGCAGTAGATGTTCCGTCGAGAAGACAGGTCGGTGCGCGCTTTGTTTCCGTTTGATTGTACTGCGACATCAACCATTTAAGAAAAGTAACACTATTGCAGGAACAATGAAACTGATTGTCATTAAGAATTATGACCTTTGTGGTTACATCATTACCATTGTGTACCTTTAAACTTGGAAAGATTGATAGTTTGTCCAGTTTCTGAAGAAAGTCCATTTCTATAAACTGTATACGATTACCCGCTAAATTCAGGATTTTTAAATCGTGAAGCTGTTGGATATTAAAATCCACTTTACTAATTTTGTTTAAAGATAGATCAATTTTAGCAAGATTTTTGTTATGTGTAAATATTTTACTTGGAATAACAGATATTTGATTTGCGGATAAGTTGATAAAGTTTAGTTTTGCTACATGCTTGAAAAGAAGTTCGAAGTGGGGATTTTGTTCCATTTTATACAAATAATTGGAACTAAGATCTAACGTGGAAAGACTGCCAAGTATTTTGAAAAAGTCTGGTGACACGTATTCTAGTATATTGCCAGACAGGTCCAAAAAGGTAAGTCCAATGTCTGTATTATCAATGAATTTAACGTCGATCTGCTTTAAACCGTTTTTCCGCAGGAAGAGAGTTTTGGTGTTCACTTTGACATCGCTTCCTTCCAAACAGTGGGACATGTTATATGTCACATTTATTAGTGATACCCTCATATCTAAAATGTTGTTTAAGTATAAATTTGTCACTGATGTCATCATTTTAAGGAATGCATTTAAGAGACATGACTTCGCATAGAAATCCCGTATTACAAAATCAGTCTTCGTCTTAAAAACCTCAATCATTGACACGCTTAAATCCAACGTTACGTTATTGGTTTCACGAAATTCCTGAGGAATCGGCACGTTGTTTGAAGGTATCCATGGTCCAGATATATTTAGAAACTCTAATGTATGTATCTGAAACAGTAACGCAGTATCTATTTCAAGCATAGTATTAGTAATAATGAGCTTTTTCAGAGGTTTTCCCAGCAGTACCTTTATAAAAGAGTTGCCAAAACGATTCATAGATGTATAGGCGCCATCCGTTGCTACAGAGTCTAGATTTAATACTTCAAGATTTGGCAAATTACCGCCTTTCAGCGCAGAAAGTACAACAGGAAATCTAAGTCTAGTTGTTCCAGATAAGTCTAACACTTTCAAATACGGCATTGCTTTCAGGTTGGAATTTTTTAGTTGGTCAAAGTCAGTGCTATGAGGACCAAAATAGCTTAAATTGATCAAATTGCTGAAACGATAGATTTCACCAAATGAGTAACCACTATAATTTTGCAAAGTCATGGACTCGAGCTTGTTCCAGCTGTTGTCAGTCCAGAACTTATCTACTCCTGTCTCATCGGCCTTACCTTCAACAGTTAGCATTTTTATACCATCAGGAAGTTTAAGTGGCATGTATTTGTCGCATCTCATTTTGTTTTTGCCGCATTTACACCGAATATCACATCCTTGAGCGGAATAAGTGCTTGCCAGTAAGGTGAGAATTAAAAACAAATACTGCAATGTTAATTTGATGTAGGATGACATTTCTGTACTCTGAAATAAAAACGAAAGAGTGGATACTATTTCTGGTATTCATGAAGATTTAAATGAGGCTTATTGAATAACGTGATTTAGCAATAATTTGAAATGGCTATGCTTGTATGTTTTTAATTACAACTTAGTGACAGATCTTAACTAAATGTTGAACAAGTTTATTTACCGCGTTTCGACTAGTGACTAGTCACAAATACCTAAAACACCCCCACCGTGTTCCATTGTCCAATGTTTGTTTATGCTATTTTAAGGCCGGTTGTGCAACAAGTCTCTCTTAAAACGGGTTCCTTAAAATTTTCATGCCAGAGCCAAGCGAGTGAGCTACTGGCATCATTTTGCTACTGGAATATGGTATATATTTCACACTTGGTGTATAAGAAGCAGATTTTGGAGAAACTAATGTTAGAAACATGTGAAATAAATTATACATTTCATGAATTAAAATACTTCACAGAATGTGAAAGTTAGCAGGGAGATGGGTATTGGGAGTTAGAATTCAGTATCTGTAGTTACGTTCTAATTACCATCCAGCTCTGTGTTGGGTATTCAAACGATCTAACGCTAATATCCAGCCAGAGGTGAACACCCAGCTAGCTCTGAGTTGGGTATTCAGAGTAACTAAGACGAATATACAGCCTGAGTTGAACACCCAGCTAGTTCTAAGTTGGGTATTCAGATTAACTAAGACGAATATACAGCCCGAGGTGAACACACTGCTAGCTCTGAGTTGGGTATTCAGATTAACTAAGACGAATATACAGCCTGAGGTTTATACACAGCTAGCTCTGAGTTGGATATTCAAACGATCTAATGCTAATATCCAGCCAGAGGTGAACACCAAGCTAGCTCTGAGTTGGGTTTTCAGAGTAACTAAGACGAATATACAGCCTGAGTTGAACACCCAGCTAGTTCTAAGTTGGGTATTCAGATTAACTAAGACGAATATACAGCCCGAGGTGAACACACAGCTAGCTCTGAGTTGGGTATTCAGATTAACTAAGACGAATATACAGCCTGAGGTTTATACACAGCTAGTTCTGAGCTGGATATTCAAACGATCTAACGCTAATATCCAGCCAGAGGTGAACACCAAGCTAGCTCTGAGTTGGGTATCCAGAGTAACTAAGACGAATATACAGCCTGAGTTGAACACCCAGCTAGTTCTAAATTGGGTATTCAGATTAACTAAGACGAACATACAGCCTGAGGTGAACATACAATTAGCTCTTAGTTGGGTATTCAGATTAACTAAGACGAATATACAGCCTGAGGTGTATACACAGCTAGCTCTGAGTTGGGCATTCAGATTAACTATGACGAATATACAGCCTGAGGTGTATACACAGCCAGCTTTGAGTTGGGTATTTGCGACACATAAGAAAAATGAAAACCCAGCCGGAATCGAATACCAAGCTAGCTCCGAGTTGGGTATTCAAATTTTCTTAGATGAATATCCAGCAAGTGTGAATTCACCGTTGGGTGGGTATTCGATCCTGGTTGTGTATATATTGTTCTTATTTGTCGATAACCATTACTTTTGACCTACTGATCTCAAATTCAATATTGGTCATCAGCAGGTCATGACCTTCACGATCCTACGCCCAAGCGTTCATGAGTAATCATCCGAAAACCGTATATCTATTTTGGGTCAAAGTGATCTTGACCTTGACTTACTGATCTAAAAATCAAAAGTGATCATTGTCTGGTCATGATTCACCTCCATATGAAGATTCGTGATCATGGACCTTAACGTTCTCACGTTATCCTCCGGAGACGGTTTTACTGTTCCGGGTCACTGTGACATTGACTTTTGACCTACTGGTCATGATAAACTTTTCCTAATAAGTTTCGTTATCCTAGGTCCAAGCATTGTCAAGTAATTGTCCGGAAACCGTTGAAAACTGTTTCGGGTCACTGTGACATTGACCTTTGTCCTACTAATAAAAAAAAATCAATAGGGGTCATCTGCTGGTCATGACCAACTATCCTATCAAGGTTCGTGGTCCTAGGCCTAAACGTTCTCAAGTCATCGTCCTCGAACCATTTAACTGTTCCGGGTAACTATGACCTTGCCCTTTGACCTACTAATCTCAAAATATATAGAGGTCATCTACTGGGCATAATCAGGCATACTGCGTATCGCCAAATGGACCTAACAATGTGTCTGTTAGAGTAACTGCATCTAAACTTTTATCTAATCCCAACTACTACACATGTGAACAATCGTATATTCGAACCGTGCGCAAAGCTGTTATTATCATTATTTATATAATAATAATATCCTCTACAATGTAAAGACTGCATACTTTAATATTAGGCAATGAATGGAACGCTAACGCACACTTTAAGAATGTACAAGTTTTGTTTTTTTTTATTGTGGGGGGGGGGGGTGGCGGAGAGAGGGGGTGTTTGTTGTTATCGTTTTTTTGAAATCTTCGTCAATGTTTAATATAATGCATGACTTCCGCATCCGAATTTTGACAGGTTTTTGATAAATGTATCTACCCACACATTGCAAATATTTTAAGTTTTCTGAAGCGAAACGTAGATGTGTATATAGATTGATATATTTAATTGCAGTCCATGATGAAGAAAGTCTTCAATATCATGCCAAGGTTGTTATATTTAGTGTAATATTAGAAGTACCCCCTTTCAAAATATGTAATAGATACAGTAGGTTTTTCTTCAAAAGTGTCCTCTAATACCCCAGTCGGGCACACATACGGCGCGGATAGCTACGTCTAGCTACGGACAGAAACGTAGTAATCCGTATCGATCCGTACCAGAGCCGTACCTCAGAGTAGTCATTCGTATTAATCCGTACCAAAACGTGGTCAAAACGTATTCAAAACTTATTCCAAACTTGCAAGTTTCTCCAACTTTTAAACATGCACAAAAGTTTGAGCGAACTGTAGCCATTTGAGCGTGACTTTAGTCCAACTTGGCTGAAACTTATTCATCCGTAGTTAAACGTACTTAAACGTAGTTATCCGTGCTGTTACGTACCTCGCCGTAGCTGAACGTAGTTATCCGAGGCTGCTCGTACTTAAGCATAGTTCAACGTAGTTTACCGCAGACCCGTCCGTGCGTTGGGCAAGTTGCAAGGCGCAATAAAACGTAATTCAACGTAGTACCTCGTACCTATCCGTACTTATTCGCGTCCTGTATTGTTTTGTTTGTTTCCTGTTTCTCACCATTTTCCCCGTACTAAGACGTACTGCTCCGTAGTTATACACCCACAGACTAATCCTATCCGCACCGTACCTCAACGCACGGACATATCCGTATGTGTGACTGTAGATTTACAGACGTAAGAAGCCGTTTCGCTAGGACGAACACCAATATTGTCCGAGGCGAAGCCGAGGATAAAATTGGTTTTCGTCCTAGCGAAACGGCTTCTTACGTCTGTAAGAGGATACTTTGGAAGAAAAACGAGTAACTGTATCTGACTTATACGACGATAATTGTACAGAATATATTAATGAATGAATAAATAAATGAATAGAATGTTTTTTTTTTCGAAAGATAAACATTAAATTATTATCGTGTGCCTTTCTAAATATACTGTATCATCTAGTGGTATAACCCAAACTTTTCGTGCATTCAAATTTCAAACGGGTGCACACTGGCCATAGCTTTATCAGATCAAATGGTTCAAACGTTGTTTGAATGGTGAATTTTACGCCGATCAGATGGAGAAATATGGCCGATACTACAAATTTCCGGTATTGTAAGTATGATTTAAAGGAATTTCTACCCATTAAATAACGAATCAAATGAAAACGATGGGTGCACCTGGAGCGCAAATGTGTCTATGTTTTAGCACATGTGTCCATTTAGCTGAGATTTGTGCCGCTTATTCAAACACTTCTGTACAGTCCGGCGGGGGAAGGAGATTTTTGACAGTTTTTGACAATATCACCTCAAATATAGTGTTTATCGGCAGCAAGTAACTGTTTAAACCCTTTTTATGTAAAGGTCTACCTCTTAAAACAAAGCGTGTGTATTTTCATAGAATTATTCAGAGTTGTTTTTGAAAAATCGGCCGAAAACCTGATGCAACGCCGTTTCGAGTGGTTCGCTATGCAACGCAATCAAGTGGATACCGTTCTGTGTCTTACTTGCGAATTATTATCCATCTTAAAAAACAGTCATTAAAGGCTAACAATGAATAAATTTAGAAAGTTTTATATCATTATAATGATCCCGCCATTTCTAATATATTGTACTTTTACATTTTTATGCTCGCTTAACATTTAACATATTTTTGCGGACACTGTCAAAAAACATCTACACAAAAACATAAAGCAAGGATGAACATCGAACAAGATCATTTAGTAAATAATAGTTACAGTTTGCAAAAACAAGAACCAGTTCAAGGATATTTATCTCATCCACGAATGGTACTGAACAGCATGCCAAAAGCGGGTTGACTCTTTAAATCAGTATAGTAACAACTGGTTACTTTTTAGTCCCTTAAAACCAATACAATCCGATTTCAGTAATGATTTGCTGTGCATTTAAGCCGTTCATACAAAATAAATAAAGTTTGGTCCATGATAAAAGTATTGACCAGTTGTTTGTACACATTTTCATTCATATTCCTGGTGTAGCCTTCATTTATTTTCAGAGAGATAAATCACAGTGAACGTTAAAATTGGCCAGGGAAAAAGACAAAATTTTATTTGTCCTCCATAAAACAGAAATGACGTAATAAACCTCTATGGTCGCCTTTCAAAAATGAAAATACAAATGAAATACAGACACCAGTGAAAGAAAATAAACGGACTAGCAATAATACTAAGAGAGACGTGTCACAGTTGTACTATTTAACTGTCTGTAACTAAAGAAGAAAATCGATGTTTGCCAAGGGGTACTTATTCGATTTGATAAGAGTTAGAAATATTGTAAAATAATGTATCTTTTGCTTCAGAAAGTTGTCTCAGGACAGCCTTGTCGCTTGCAATGTCTATATCTAAAAAATCTGTCTCTTCCTTTGTTAATTCTTCAAACATTTCATCAGATAAAACTCTTTCTTCTAATTCCTTATTTCTTGATATTTTGGTGCTTGAAGTTGGAGTTAGCAGAAGTTTTTTATTCACTTTGAGCACATAAAGAAAACGCTTTTAATCGTTTGCTTGGTAACACGTCTCTCTTAGAATTGCTGGTCCGTTTTTTTTATTGGTGCCTGTATTTCATTTGTATTTTCATTTTTGAACGGCGACCATAGCGTTTTATTACGTCGTTTCTGTTTTATGGAGGAAAAAAAAATCTTGTCTTTTCCCTGGCCAATTTTAACGGTCTCTGTGATTTATCTCTCTGAAAATAAATGAACGTTTCACCAGGAATATGAATGAAAATATGTACAAACAACTGATCAATACTTTTACCATGGACCAAATTTTATTTATTTTGTATGAACAGCTTAAATGCACAACAGTAATGAAATCGCAATGTATTGGTTTTAAAGGACTAAAATTTACAACTGTAACTATACTGATTTTAAAGAGTCAATCCGCTTTTGGTATGCTGTTCAGTACCATTCGCGGAGGAGATAAATATCAGTGAACTGGTTCTTGTTTTAACGAACTAATACTATTATTTACTTTATGATATTGTTCGTTGTTCATCCTTGCTTTATGTTTTTGTGTTGATGTTTCTTGACAATGTCAAAAATGTAAAAGTACAATATATTAGGAATGCCGGGATTATTATAATGATATAAAACTCTCTAAATTTATTCATTGTTAGGCCTTAATGACTGTTTTTAAGACGGGTAATACTTCGCAAGTAAGACACAGAACGGTATCCACTTGATTGCGTTGCATAGCGAACCACTCGAAACGGCGTTGCATCAGGTTTTCGGCCGATTTTTCAAAAACAACTCTGAATAATTCTATGAAAATACACACGCTTTGTTTTAAGAGGTAGCCCTTTACATAAAAAGGGTTTAAACAGTTACTTGCTGCCGATAAACACTATATTTGAGGTGATATTGTCAAAAACTGTCAAAAATCTCCTTCCCCCGCCGGACTGTACAGAAGTGTTTGAATAAGCGGCACAAATCTCAGCTAAATGGACACATGTGCTAAAACATAGACACATTTGCGCTCCAGGTGCACCCATCGTTTTCATTTGATTCGTTATTTAATGGGTAGAAATTCCTTTAAATCATACTTACAATACCGGAAATTTGTAGTATCGGCCATATTTCTCCATCTGATCGGCGTAAAATTCACCATTCAAACAACGTTGGAACCACTTGATCTGATAAAGCTATGGCCAGTGTGCGGGTGGCTGTACATGTGTTTGTACATTGGTATTATATCCCGTATCCTGTCACCAACAAGCTGTGTAACGATTTTATCTTGCCGACTACCCTTTACTTACATACTGTAATCTAATATTTTGTAAATTAACAAAGCGGCAGCCATTTTTTTTAATCAAAATTCATATCTGAAATGTACTAGCAGGATATGGAATATATCCTGTCTCCACGTGACGTCTATTGACCAGTAGAAATGCAAAAAACTTGTAGGAGGTTAGATAAACATCACTACATGATATACAAGTTCTAAAAATGACAGACCCTTTTTTAACGAGGAAACGAACGAACAGGACGAAATCCTAGACCTCTTAGTACCATCCTTGACTGTTTACATTGAGGCATCGGAGCTCCGTTGCTTGATGTGTCATTTTGTAATGTAGGTACGATATATTTTATCTGTTTATAAATATTGCGTTTCAACAGTTTAATAGAGGTTTATTGTGATTTTAATCTTGGGTCTATAATATCTGTTAGCAATACACTCGCCTTAATGTTTTAAAAACAGCCTGTTAAACGGAAACAGGCCACAAAAGGTAAAGTGAGCTATGTAGGCTCACAAAAAGAATGGTTACTAAGCTTAACTGAGGACATATCGATGAATGCCTGCTCCGTGTTAAAATTAATTACCTTGCTAAATCATTGTGTATCTAACTTGAACACAATACTCAAACGAATATCACCAGGCAGAGTGTTATTTATAAACAAATAACAAATTGTTTACTTTTCTCGTGAGAAATTTAAAAAAATTAGGGCCTAATATAAATAATATTTGATTAGGTCTAGAAAACAGTCGTTAGTTATCGCTAATCTTTTGGTAATCTGTGTTCCTTCAATAAAATTCGGTTATGTTCTTATAAATTTACGTTACACAAGATTATTAGTAATTCTAATAACAAGAGCTGTCATAGGAGACAGCGTGCTCGACTATTTCGATGCTGGATAGTGAAACTGGGCACATCTGAGGAAACTAAAGCCGTCACTGGAGTGTTTAATGACTTCAATTGTGGATGAAGATATTGCACAATAGCCTGAGTCTATGTCAAAAATATCAACTTAAAGTAATAAGAGAGGTAAAGATAAAATGTATCAAAACACTATATAAGTATATTCTAAGCAAAAAGGGGCATAATTCATTAAATATTGGTGCCAGAGTTGTGCAGCTTGTGTCATAGTATGGGTGATGATGTTGAACAACTATTTTAAGTTTGAATCAAATCCATTCAGTAATAACAGAGACAGAGTGAAAGTGCATCAAAACTTTAACCTAAAATTCTAAGTAAAAAGGGGGAATAATTAATAAAAAAATTGGTGCCAGAGTTATGCCTCTTGCATCATATGGTGTGGGTGATGATGTTGAACAACTATTTTAAGTTTGAATCAAATCTATTCAGTAATAAAAGAGACAGAGTGAAAGTGCATCAAAACTTTAACCTAAAATTCTAAGTAAAAAGGGGAAATAATTCATGAAAAAATGGTCCCAGAGTTATGCACCTTGCATCATATGATAAGGGTAATGACGTTGAACAATTGTTTAAGTTTGAATCAGATCCATTCAGTAATAACAGAGATAGAGTGAAAGTGCATAAAATTTTAACCTGAAATTCTAAGTAAAAAGGGGAATAATTCATGAAAAATTGTGCCAGAGTTATGCATCTTGTGTCATATGATGTGGGTGATGATGCTGAACAACTATTTTAAGTTTGAATCAAATCCATTCAGTAATAACAGAGGTAGAGTGAAAGTGCACCAAAACTTTAACCTGAAATTCTAAGTAAAAAGGGGGAATAATTCATGAAAAAATGGTGTCAGAGTTGTGCACCTTGTGTCATATGATGTGGGTGATGATGTTGAACAACTGTTTTAAGTTTGAATCAAATCCATTCAGTAATAACAGAGATAGAGTGAAAGTGCATCAAAACTTTAACCTGAAAATCTAAGTGAAAAGGGGGGATAATTCACGAAATATTGGTGCCAGAGTTATGGCCCTTATGTCAGATGATGTGGATGATGAGGAGGAATAAGTATTTCAAGTTTGAATCAAATCCATCAAGTAATTACAGAGATAAGTTGAAAAAAGAGAAAGTGCACCAAAACTTTAACCAAGGTGGGGACGCGGAAAGACGCCGACGCCGGGGCGAGTAGGATAGCTCTCCTTATACTTCGTACAGTCGAGCTAAAAATTATTCTTGTCTCTGTTAAAACAAGTTTACGCTAGAATGACATCACGTTAATGTGCGGTGACGTCAAAGGTTTTGTTGCGACCACGCAACCAAAAAAGAGCGCCACTACATCTTATCTATTGTTTTAGATAAAGGGCATATTAGAATCGAAATAATATATAGCAAACCGTGTTTTAACACTATTTATACGCTCGGGCGGTAATAAGTCGTACAAATAAGTTCTGCGCATGACTGACAGGACGGCAACAGTACGATGGTGAAAGACGAAGATGCGATGGCAGAGCGCGACTGTACGATGGACTGTCACCATCATACTGTCGCGCTCCACCATCGGACTGTCGTGTTATCGTCATCGTATTTCGCGCTTCGTCATCGTACAATCGTACCTTCGCCTTCATAGGGAACAGTCGCTGGCCTTAACGGAACACCTTAGTTTTCACATGGAGCGGCTTACTTAATTTTTAATTTATCAGGTATTGCAGTGCGGTCTAAAGCAATCATTGCCGTTCTGTTTATAAGTTGAAATTAATAATTCTTTCTTATATTGTTAAAAAAAACTTTATTTGCATTGCAATTCTAAATTATTGATACCTTCAACAGAAGATAGTCAAAAATTAATTCACCTTGAAAAGGGACATTCTTACTTCAGGCACAGTTTATGACTTTGTTCACGATTTTCACGTGCAGGTAGTTAACTGATAGAGTGCGTTAATACAGGACACTTCTGTTTATAAAGTGTCCGCTTACAACCGTAAGAAGACACTTTTACAATAGCTCTGCTGGGGGTATAGTCGTATAACTTGAGATACCCATTCATCTGGTCCGTATCAAAAAACTGATTTACTGGAAGGGAAGCCTTGACCGACGAGGCGTGTAATTTAAGCAAATGTATGTGTGTGAAGTTGTTCAGAGGGTCTCCCGTTGAAGGTCTAGAAATATAGGTATGTAATTCTGATCCCAGGTGCATTTTTGTGTCTAAATTCTGAGTAATCTGAACGCTGGAGTATACCAGACATATAACGACTTTACTGCAGACAACATTTTGGTAGAACTCACAAAGCTTGTCAACTTCTACCGATAGGTACGGGAAGGGGTAACCTTTCCTGTAAGAGGTAATTTCAGGACATTTTTAAAAACGTTTGTATGAATTGATTGACTTCTACTGTACTTTTGGGTCGCTTATCATTCAGCTGTCAAGTTTTGGAGCACCCGCTCTATCCTGGCTCCCTGAACCCGTGCCTGATCATCCACTGCATTAAACATGCTCAGCAGGAAGGCAAAGCTAAGATGAAAAAAGTCGAAACAGTGAAGATGCAGGTCGATGCATGGTGAAACTCTAAATCATGATGGCGAATGTCGAAGCTAAATTGATGAAAGTCGAAACTACGAAACGAAACTACGACGGTGAAAGTCGAAACTACGGCGATAAAAGTCGAAACTATGATGATGAAAGTCGAAACCACGATAGTGAAAATCGAATCCAAGATGGTGAAAGTCGAAACTACGATTGAGGCGAAATTCGAAAGACGCGGGAAGTCGCAAGTCGAAACCACGATGGAGAAAGGCGAACCCGCGATGATTTGACAATCGAAACAAAGATGGTGAACGTCGAAGCCGTTGCACCTTAAAATGGTAGCAACGCATTTTGGTAGTCACTACCAAATTGCGTTACACTCAACGCAATTTGGTAGTTTACAAAAAAGTAGTAACGAAATGCGTTGGATATGCACATCCAACGCAAAATGGTATTGATATTAATCTCATGATTTACTTAAAGAAAATTTTGAGACAAATGGAAACTATTATATCAAAGAGAGTCATAATGGAACTTAATTGCTCACCAAACCTTGGCCCTTTTACCTTGAAAATAGAACGGCCCTAGATTCAGTTAAGCAGGATCGCTGGAACAGGCGTGAGAGAGGCCAATGAAACTCTAACTTTGACATACATCCAGAGATATTGAAGTAATTTGGCACAACTATTCAACGCAATTATATGATGCGTCGTTCGTATGACCCTCGGGCAGGTTTCACAAACGCACATAAGTAAGTATAGATCGTTGGATCAGGATCAGATCAGGAATTCAAGAGATAAACAAGAGAAGGTCACATAAGACGGGTTGTATAATACCTTTAAAAACATATGAATGGTAGACATGCGACCTTTATTCACAAAATATCTTTAGAATATTTCAATGTTGTTTAATATAGTGAAATACAATTAAATAGTTCAACCCGGTAGTAAATTTCCGAGGGTAACCGATTAATTTATAAAGCGAGATTTACCGAGGTTGGTCGTGTGTGTAAATATCAGGCACTTGTATTTTTAATAGTATACCAGACATTACTTTCTCGTATTTTCACCTGGTGCTGGAAAAAACTTTTCCGACGGGGTGTAGGACTACCGTTCGGCTGAATGCACAACTGCACGCTCCTAAATGTTACATCTGTTTTAAAGTTGAGGTTCAGTGGCATATTTTGTTAACTTAGAGAGTCTGTCCATTACATTTCTTACCCATCTAAACACACAGAACCAATTATTTCCATGCGTTGTCCGGAGAGGACCCAGAATTAAGGACTGTGACTCAATGCAGACTTGGAGCGCCGGTATATATTACATACTCCGGTACATACCGGATTAACTAAATTTGAACGAAAATATCTTAAATGTACATATTTTGTAACCATGGTGATACTAACCCTAACCTTTAGTCAGTATTTTATGCATATTGTACACTAAATGCATGCGGACATGCAAAAATATGCATAATTTTGCCGTGCGCTACAATTGATAATTACTTTCGGGCATGCGCATTAGACTGCTCCAAGTCTGCAATGAGTTACATCGAAAATTAAGTACCACTCTCATAAATACACCAAATAGACTGACAGAGAATTTAGGTTTTTGGAAAATAATTCGAGTAAGCCCACGCAAACATATTTGACCATTCTTTTACGTTGTGTTTCAAAGATATCTGTGGGGGAGAAAAATCTTTTATGCCGAAAATATTTATCTAAGACCTTTAAACACGCACCGAATTCATCATTTATGTTTATGAGGGATGTTTAAAAAAATATCTAGATAGAGGAGTCCCACGTGCGATCCTCACATTTATACTTAGTTTTAAATTAAACATTTCCGTGCTTTAAAAAAATCTCGGTGGACTATCCTTCCGACAACTCTAGCTCATTAAAACAACAAATCAAATAATGTTATTGCATATGAAACATCGTTTGAGGCCGCTTTCACACGCTTAGCAATCTACATTTTGGTTGTTTCTATATGAAAACTATATGTCGGGAGGGGAACTCCAAACCCTCGAACCCCACCATTTTTATAGAAGACATTCCCTCCCTTTATCTCTCTCTTTTGTGCGTAATGTAAAAATGGGCACAGCCCGTGGTGAAGAAAAAATTCATCATCTTAGTTTCGTATTGTCACCATCGTGGTTTCGAATTTCGACTTTTATCGTCAGTAGATGACAATCTCCGTTATCGTTTTTTCGACTTTCGTCATCGTGAGTTCGAGAAGTCATAATTCTCCAACATATTGAAAAGTAAAGGTAGTGTCAATTTTAATCTAATTTGGTAATATTTTTGCCAATTATTTTCTTGCTAGTTTTACTTCCGTAACGAATTAATTTTGATAAATTTAAATAGAATGTGTCTATACTGGATTATATTCATATTTCATTCGCCAATAAAACTGTGTAATAAGATACTTATTTGTGGCAAAATTTGCATACTGTAATGGATTAATGAGAAAGTAAAAACGCATATATCAAACATTTATATCTTTTATATACGGTTTCAGGCTATGAAAATAGCAATTGTTGTACTTAAGGTTATGGGCACGTAATGACATTCGGCAAGTTACGTTCGATAACATATCTTCTCCGTAACGTATTTCGTAATTCTCCGGCTGCTCACATTGTTCATACGAGCAACCAGCCGGAAAATACCGACATCCAATACGGAGAATACGTAATATTACGGACATTGCCGAATGTAATTGTGGGTCCGCTTCCTTTGATTCCATTTCGTTACTTTTTCGTGGAGTACCGTAGAGTACCGATACCTATTTTAGACCGTGACATTAAAATTATAATATTATATGTAGATACGCCCTTATTGCGTTGAACCCTCGATATGTCAAAAAATCCTCGGAAGCAGTAGTTCTAAGATTTCGGTAAGATCATTTGACCAGAACTTGCATGTTTTGATATACGAAGAATTAATCATTTTTCAAACAGAACTGAAAATCGTGTCTAATTTGATTTGTACGGCACTATCATTATCCGGAAATAGATGTCTGCTCATTCGCCGAGGTTAAATGCCAAGTGGTATTTCCCATCGAAATCTTTGAGAGTATGCCGATTTTAACGATTTTCACGCTTCAATATTGAAAACAAAATTATTTAACCACATTCAAGCAGAGCATTTTTTTCCTGTATCGAAATTTAATTGTTCTATAGGAAATAACTTTAGACACGAGCGGGCACCTAGGTAGAACCATCAACGTAGATAGAATCCTCGCAGAACGATCCACCTGACTAGAGCTTCAACCCAGAGAAGTACGTGGCAAGTTAATGATCAGAAAGTTAATTATAATTCAAAGCGTTTTTTTTTTCTCAAATAAATACGGTGTTCCGTTTGGACATTTAATACTAAGCACGATAGTACGTTGACGAAAACGCGATGGCGCGATGGCACGATGATGAAACAACGATGGTCCGATGGTGAAAACGCGATGGCACGATGATCAAATCGCGATGGTGCGATGGTACGATGGTGAAATGTCGATGTAATATCGCGTTTTCATCATCGTACCATCGCGCTTTCACCATCGCACCATCGTACCATCGCGTTTTCATCATCGTACCATCGTGCGATCGCGTTTTCACCATCGTACCATCGTGTTTTCACCATCGTGCCAACGCATTATCATGATTGTACCATCATGGTATCACCATCGACAGGTCACGATTGTCCAAACGGAACACCGTACAAACAAAATTAACACAGCATGAAAATAAATATTATTCAAACTCTTTATACCTTTTGTTCTCATAAATATTCCTTTACTGTAGAAATTCAAGAGAACAAAGCGTTTTTTTCTCATCCATTTAACTGCATAAAACTTTGATAAAATTGCAAAATCTTCCTACAATATTACTCCCTCGGGTAATATGAACCATCGTCTTTTGTAAACTTAACAGTTTTCTATGTTGTAGTACACACGGCCTGTAAACATTGGCTCCTTCTCTTTACGGAGGTGAGCTGGAAAAAAGCCAATATTTCCGGTGCTATCGACCGGAACTATACAAGAAATGTTAACAAAGAAAGAGGGTGGGTTGATATTTAACTTTCAGTGACAAAATGGTTTTACATTTATGTATGCAGATCGATTTGCAGAGCGAACGCATTTCTTGGTTTTGAAGACTTTTGGGAGTTGTGAAATAGGAAAGGTTCAAACCTACAGCGGACATACTTTTATGTCTATATATTTTGTTCTAATTTACACAAATGAGAAATTTCAAAGTCGTCATATGTATCTCGTTAAAAAGAATGTCTTCTAGCTGTACAACCTACGTGGTTAGTTTACGAGTTACATCCGTCTACAAGAGGTGTGGTCAGTGCTGCAGAAGTGGCGCGAAGAACCAGAGGCGGAGCCAGCGTACATTTAATATTAGGGCGTTTAACGGTTTTAAGTTAATATCAAACTGTTCGTTTTCCTTAAACTGCATTGATAATT
The DNA here is from genome assembly GCF_021730395.1 of Mercenaria mercenaria. Taxonomy (NCBI): domain Eukaryota; kingdom Metazoa; phylum Mollusca; class Bivalvia; order Venerida; family Veneridae; genus Mercenaria; species Mercenaria mercenaria. The sequence goes on along the minus strand of NC_069361.1, from coordinate 17,943,290 downwards.
GCTCTTTATCTCTTTTAACATTTTCGTGGCGCTCAAACATAGGGTCATTAGATGTACATGTATATGATATTTTAATGTAACTTAAGGTAAGGAAGTCATCCAACTGGCTTACGGAAGGTCGATTGTTACCCAGACGCCCGCCCATAATGAATAAATGCATGAACGGGCACCTGGGGTACTTCTCCACCACCAAAGCTGGAAAGTCGCTGTATGACCTAGCTATAATTGTGTCGGTGCGAAGTTACCCATCCCACTCCCCCAGCTGTGAGTATATACTTAATATTAACTCAACATGGCTTTAGTTCACACAGCTATTGCTGTAAAATGTCAAACAAATGGACATGTATATTATCAAAACATATCCCTCTAATATATTTTAAGGGCGGAGAAAAATCTTAAAAGCATGACATTTTCAATTTAACTGTTGTCTTAAGAACAAGTGGGATACTAACTTTTTAGCCGTAACTTTTAGTCATCTGTTTTTATGTATCTTTATTCAAACCAGACTACTGTATATACATGTCCAACAAAAAGACTTTCAGTAAAAACAAAGCAAATACTGAAAATAAAAGAGTATCATTTCAAGGTTAAATACAATTTATAATCATAACCATTGCCAAATAGTTTACAATACTCAGTTTATTTCCAAATTTCATTGGCCATGAAAAGCATTGTCGAATGGAAAAATCACTTTATATTAAAAATATCATACTATTTATTATACAAAATTCTCTTCACTAGTTTAAGGATAACGAATAGCTTGCGGACAGCTTAAAAACAGTAAAATGTACGTCGGCGCCGCCTCTGGTTCTTAGCGCCCTCTATGCAGCGCTCGCTCCTCCTCTTAGCCAAACATGCACCTAGGTGGATAAAAACCCTTCAACAAAACAGCTGTAGGACATTCTTTCCACGTTGACATTTAAATCTCTAACTAGCATAAACTAGGACGAAGTATATAGGCATATGTCCACTGTTGATTTGAACCGGTCCTATTTCACAACTTTCAAAAATCATCGCATCACGAATTTTGCTTTTGCTCTGCAAATCGACCTGCATGCATAAAAAGTAAATCATTTCTGAGTGCAACTACATTGCACGTTTTTAAAATAAGGTCTTAAATTTATTAAAGAAAGTAAAAGATAAACTCACCCGCTTTCTTTGTTTACATCTCTCGTACAGTTCCGGGCATAAACACCGTCTCGGGACGTTTTATTGGCTCTTGTTTTTTTAACTCACCACCATAACGAGAGGGAGCCAGTGTTTACAGGCCGTGGTTTAGAATTGTATACTTTATACACACGTTACTCTCTCAATTCAAACTTCCTAGTCTTGTGTTGATATCACATAGAAATTTCAATAAGATAAAATTACGCAAAAATATAATTTTATTCATTTCAATACCAAAGCTCGTTTTTAAAAAGTCACAAAAGAACACATGAAAGATACTTTTTAGCAAATAAATATATACTAATACAATTTATAGAAATAAAGAACTGTAGATTATGATTCTTTTAAGAGGTAATGTTTAAATTTCACACTCGTATTAAACAACGCCCTATCTCACAATCTGAAACTAAACCCGACGTGTCACTTTACGCAGTCTCCGGAACATCACGTCTTTCTAACCATGCTACAAAAAATATGACAGATCCGGGCTTTTCCTAAAATATGTTTCGTTTTCTTTAATTTTCTGATACTCTTAACTTTATACAACTTATCTGTATGTAAATATAAACTATAAATTTATACACAATAGTTTTAAGTATAAAGTATGTAACTATCTTCTACCAGCTTAACACCTTCCTGCCTTGTGTCACAAACCTGATTTGTCCTCGAAATTAGTGTATATCAGAGAGAAACATTAAAGTGGATAATATGAGAGAGAGAGAGAGAGAGAGGGAGGGAGAGGGGGGATAGAGAGAGAGAGAGATGTATCTGGTTATATTGGCATAGCTCTATGTAAATACACAACCTGATACTTTAATGTGCCCAGTGAGCAATGACACAAGTGAAGCCTTCTTTCCTAAGAAAACAAGACAGGTCTAATAGTTGGGAGAGAGACCCTGGAGAGCATCTAGAAAAATTCAAGCGACTGGACCTACATGAAACTCTAGACTGACAGTCAAGCATACCACGATACCATAGGAACAACCTTTTAACAAGAGCACTGCCTTGCGGGTGCTGACGCTCATCTGATTTTTTTGTATAACAGAAAAATTGTCCTACCCATGATTTTCTAAGTCCAAAAGGGGCCATAATTCTTGCAAAAAGCAGGGCAAAGTTATGTTTCTTGCTGTACATGATCAGCGTATGATGGTGAACAAGTGTTGCAAGTTTTAAAGAAACAGCTTTGATAGTTTATGAGAAAAGCTGACCTAAATATAAAACTTAACCAAGAAATCTGATATTTTCTAAGTCCAAAAGGGGCCATAATTCTTGCAAAAAGCAGGACAGAATTATGTTTCTTGCTGTACATGGTCAGCTTATGATGGTGAACAATCGTTGCAAGTTTTAAAGAAATAGCTCTGATAGTTTATGAGAAAAGCTGACCCAAACATAAAACTTAACCAAGAACTCTGATTTTCTAAGTCCAAAAGGGGCCATAATTCTTGCAAAAGGCTGGATGGAGTTATGTTTCTTGCTGTACAGGGCCATCTATTGATGGTGAACAAATGTTCCAAGTTTCAAAGCAATACCTTTGATAGTTTAGGAGAAAAGATGACCTAAACATAAAACTTAACCAGGCAACGCCGACGCAGACGCCGACGCCGAACCCGACGCCGACACCGACCAAGTGATGACAATAACTCATCTTTTTTTTTTTCTTCAAAAAAATCAGATGAGTTAAAAACGTGATATCAAAGATAGTTAAATTGTACAAAATTATGTAACGTGTATACACGTTGACCTTTTCAGTCTGGAACCTGGGAGTCTGATTGGTCCATAGAATTCAATCCAGATAACTGCGAAGTTTTAAGAATCAGTCGCAAAAGAAACTCTGTAATATTCCTTTATAAGCTGCATGACATCGAGTTAAAATCGGTTGATTCTGCCAAATATTTAGGCGTAACAATTAGTAAAGACCTATCATGGACCAATCATATCAACAACGTCAATCTATGTTAGACCCCAGTTAGAGTACTGTCCCACCATATGGCATCCATGGCAAAAATACCTAACCCATAAAAGTTCAAAGATCTGCAGCAAGATATGTCTATAATGACTACAATGACACCAGTAGTGTCTCCAAAATGATAAATGAACTAAACTGGCAAACCCTAGAACAACGCCGTAAGATCAGCGCAGTTATTATGTTGTACAAGATCCAACAACACATGGTTTTTGTTGACCACAGTCACCTTAGACCTGCTAGAAACTTGAACTACTTGATACCGCAATTAAAGACACACTATAATGCAAACTCCTTTTTTCCCCAGAAGCATACGTCTGTGGAACAGCCTCCCTGTGTCTTTGCAAGCTAGTCCCAGCTTAGAAGTATTTGCTGGACAGCTACCACCCTTCTATCAGTTCTAATTCAACTTCCTGCTTTTACTTTTTAACCAGACCTGTAAAATAGTTCTTTTACTTTATCTTTGAGATGCACATAATTTCTGTATTCTTATCATTTTTAACAGCTATCCCCGACAACGCGCCTGCTAGTTATAATCGATAACAATTGTTAAGCATATAACATAGACATAGACATGATGATATATACATTATTAAATTGTCGTTAAACAAAAGTGTAAATATTTTTTCTGAGTATTATACTTAATGTATATGTACCTCGGCACAATCATTTTCAGCTACTTGATTTATTCAATAATGTTGCCAAAATGATTGAACCGTAGCATGACGTTCAATAAAATACTGTTATACATGGAGACCAAGCCATGCCGTTATTAAAGACAGATTGTCAATCTTGATAAAAGTTACACGACATAGTAGTATGCTCTATTTTCTATGGATACATTGTAAACACCGTTTAGTTGACAAAATGGTGAGCTTTTGATACATTATAATATATAGGCAGTGGAAGATGTATAGCTTAACCATGTACACATATCCCCCCGCCCCGCCCCCTCCCAAAGTTTTGTATCTTACTCTACCCACATAAACGTATATTTGAAGTTGTTCTTAGATTATGAGACAATTTCACATTTTGTTCTTTACGTATGTTGTCCGTTACACTATTAAGTGTAAGGCACGGTGTTCTAGTAAGCCTTCAGTTCAATAATCATACATGAAATTAGATACATCTTTAAGAATGGTCGCGGCGCCTTGTATAGCATAAAGTATAACAGAGTAATGCTTCTTCACAACCTCCCACTGTACTGCCACATCTTTCTTCTGCACTATGAGTGTTAATGCATCGGATAATCCAGGAAAACTACTTCCGGCATAGGTATTTATACTGCTCTCTGTGAATATCATATGTCTGCAAAAAAAGGAACCAAAACTAGATTATGGAAACTTGTGATGTAAAAATTGCGGAAATAAAAATGTATCCATTAGTGCGGTACTATAGTTTGGACACACGTAAAGAATAGGAAAATGTCAAAAGAAATGGGATAATTCGTATGTTACGCCAGTTATATAAATTATAAAAAATGTATTCTAAACTGTTCTGAAGGGGTCCTACTTCAGGAATGTATTCTGTTACCTTTTATACTTGCGTCCTGGTAGTCCAACAGGGTCGAGAAAAGCTCTGTCTACGTCCATTAACTGATCATTTATACGTCGCACTACAAATGGGCTGTAATCGATGGTAAAAGTAAAATATTTATATTTTTCTCTCACTGAATAACGACAGTGATTTAACAGCCTAATAAGGGGGGCCTACATGACCGAGTGGTTAAAGTTCGAATTATTTGCTTATCTCTGTGGGTTCGCGTCCTCCTCGGGATTACAGATAAGAAAGACATCCAGTTGACATGTGGGAAGTCGGTGGTGGAAGGATGCCTAGAGATACACCTGTTGTCTTTCTCAACTAATAAAGCTGGACAGTTACCATACAAACTAAATTGTGGTCGGTAGAGCTTTCAATCCAGCAATATAATACGTAATTATAAGTAATATGTTGTGTTTCTGTCAATACTCTTTTTATGAGTTACAATTATGATACTCATGTTATTTCTCTTATACTCATTACACCATAAACTGTATGTCGGAATACCCTATAAAATGACAATTCCATGAGAAATCAACAAACAAAATAAAAAAGGCATACTCTTTCATATTAGACTTTAGAATGTTTTTCTCAAAGTCATGGACAGCCTCGGTGAAGTTGTGAACGGCTTGTTTAAGATGATCTGAATAATGAAAAGTAAACGATATGGTTAAATGATGAAACATTAAAAACCCTTTCATAATAAATCAATGTAAATAGTATAATGGTTCCATTTTTATTATTCCTGTGAGGAAACTTAACATCGACTCAACTATTACACGGAACTAGAGTGTGTTAGTTATTGTGACGGTTACGTCTGCAGTGCATTATGGACGGAAACATACTGATTTCGACATTTTTGTTTGTGTGCCTGTTTATTATTTGATAAACAAGTGCGTCAGCACTTTGCTCATCTACCGAATCCAATTTTATAGGAACGATTTTGAAAGAGATGTAGCGAGGATATCATACCATGCGGAAGCTAATCACAAACTAGTAGTGATACAGCCAATGCTATCTACCAAAAGTGCAGTTAGTGCTAAGTTTAAACGCCTAAAACTATTTTAGGGGAGGGGTTTACCCGCTACCAAGTGTAATGTTAACAATCATAGAATCTTTATTTCATTGAAAATCAAATATAAAGGATGTTCATGAGCTACACAAAATAGTTTGATTCATGAAAATTATCAGTTATAAAGAAGTCCTGATTTAGCATGTCTCCATTCAGATTGACCATTTAGATTATGTAAGATCTATGTATGTTAAGATAGTTAAGATAGTTTACTGCATTCCAGCTGATCATCTAGGTACATGTAAGGTCAATTCCTGATTCAAATAAAATTGCAAAGAGGTCATCTTAACTTTGAGATACATGTGTATTGTTCTCGAGATAGAATCTGTTCTCTGATATGTTTAAGTAACTTCGAATTCATGCACACAATCTCTATGAAAGTGTTTCTTAACTAGTCTGAAAACATTCTAATCTAAGTATCGATTTATTCATACTAAAAACAAAATTTTCTATCATCTGACATTCAAATAGAAAGAAAATATTCTTACTGGTATTCACATCATTGTCCTCGAGGAGAGATCCAAACTGTGCTAATAAGGTATCACTGAGATCTTGTAGAGCGTCAGAGTAATCAGTTACATTGAACGGCAATATCAGGCTGTCTGCAAGGCCTCTAGCCATCTCAACCCATATCTGACCCAATGCTTTATGATGCTAAAATATTATGTAATTATATAGAAAAGAATGACAGAATTGGATAAACATATGATTTCACAGTGTTGTATATTGGGTATGTTCGTTTCGCTTAAATTTCGGAATTTGATAGAGGTCCTTTCGTGCTGTTGAAAAATCTGTGATTCGTAGCTCCATAGGTTGTTTATCAAATTATCCGACTGAAGGTCTTTGCGTATTTTTTTGTATTATTAACAATGGTTCAGAATTCAGATGCACAGGAACTGAACCACGAGGTCATTGGCTGACTTTTTTAAAATTTAATATCCAAGCACATGAACGATAAACCGTGGTAAATCAGAAAATAAACCATTAAATCAAGCTGATTTTTTTCTCCATTCGAGTAGTAGTGAACTGGGTGTCAAGCAGCAATCGGACGTAATAACTGACATCATAATGTTCTCTCAACAGTCAGCACATCATTCGTTGCTTATCGCTGAATATACAACGCTCGACTTCCTGCTTTCAATAACAAAGAAATGAAGCTTTGTCAGAAAAGCTATTATGTCGTTTATTCAGGGTTGTTTTGAGTTTACGCTCCGCTTTGTTCGCAGAAATTACGGAAAATGAAATGATTGCGAATGTAATCCAATCTACATTATTATCAAGAACGCAATCTGACAAAACACTGACATTGCAAGGCATATAAAATGTTTGGACTCATAAGATCAAAAGCAGTTAATCACTTCAAAAGACGAAAAATCGCATCACTGCTAAAAAAATCAAAATAATCATGCATGTATATTTGTTTAGAAAACCACCTTACCTTGAACCCTATGTCCATAATTTTGTCTACCAAGTAGAATGTTTCGTACACAGAATGATACATGGGGTATGCAGACAACTTCAGATTTCTCTGAAATAAATAGCACCAATTCATTTCAGTTTGATACACACTCTATTCTACATAAATCTTGTCAAATTAGAAATTTGATGCCTTAATAGGAAGTCACCTGTATCAACACAATTTCAACAGAGTATACTAGCAATGAAGTTATCTAACATATCTTTTCCATAAGAATAGTTTCTCAGGACACCTACGTGAATAACACTCACATGGAGAATATAAACAGTTGCATAGCTTACCTTATCCCATGTGAATCTTATATCAACACATGGTATACCAATACGGTCTCTGAATGGTGCATAGTCACTCCCGGACCCTGGTAAGGTTACCCTGAAATCAAACGTATTCAATATTTACATGAAACACAGCAACAAGACCCTGCTCTATTCCATGTTTATCTGTTTCATTTGTAGTTAGTCTTCCGTCATGAAACATGCAAAGGAATTTAAGAAACGATATCTGATCTCGCATTCAGCGCGACCACGAACTACCGCTGGTGAAACTCAACCAAAGCTTTTAACAACTGTCATCAAATCACGTGATAATATGAAGTCTGAAAAAGAATTGAAGTTACCTTAGTAAGTGTCCAAGAAAATGTCTAAACAAATCGTATAAAACCTAAAATGCTTAACTTAAGAATGAGTGAAAGTTTATTGCTTACATTGGCCTGTTATATTTAGTCCAAGGAAATGTAGCCATCCATGTATCATATACTGTGGTCCGACCAAGGTTCACCTCGGTAGTGTTAGGGTTTGGTACTTTCTTTGTAGCTTCATACAGAGACTTAAATATCATTGGGGTACCAAGTGCACGCAATGAAAAGTTACCTGCAATATACATGCTCGGAGTCGTTATACAGACAAGCAACGTGTATTACATATGACTTTTTTCCAATATATATCAGTTGCTAATATCCGTAATCACCAAAAACCCTGCAACTTTAATAAGGATTATATCAGTATTTAATCAGTTAGAATTGTCAAAAGAAGGCATTAATCTTCGTCATGTCTTAAGACCGGAAACATATGATTTACAGACAAGCATAAATTAAAGCACAAACGGAATCATTTGTTAGAAATTACATAAGTTACAGCAAGAGGATATTCATGTATATAACACCAAACTAATGCAGTAAGTACGCATACCTTCGACAGCGATGTCCACGTTCAAATATGCTATAGCCCGTGCACCCAGAGTTTTTGTATAGTGCTGAAACGAAATAAAAATTTATCTATATATCAATTATGGAACGGGTTTTTAAAACAAAGCAGATAGCTGTATCAATTTTCATTTTTAAGCCTGCAGTTCTAAGTACGAACCATCTTTGTGTTATAAACCGGTATATACTTGATTTTACCTCAACCCATTCGATAGAACCGACCAGACCATACTCTTCGGCTCCCCAGCTACAGAATATAATACTGCGTCGTGGTCTCCATCTACCTGAATTGTTAAAAGAAACAACAGTGTACCTAGATATATTAAGTAATCCAGGAAAAAGTTCTTAACTTAACTGAAACAGGCAGTGTGGTGGAAGTTATCAGTGCTATGAGCTAGATTTTTAGATACAGCTAAAAATTATACTGGCTAATTTTGCATTGCTCGACAACTGCTAAGAATGTTTAGATGACATAGTTTATTTAAAGTGCAAATCACAAATTGATCTTATATTGTTTTGTATGATTATATGATATGGTATTTGATAAAAATGTTTTTGAATTGATTTACCTGATTTAACAAGTTGACCCATGACCCTTGACATTTCCATCATAATAGCAGTGCCGCTGGAAGGATCAAGAGCGCCGAAAACCCATGCATCTCTATGGTTACCAACCAACACATAACGATCTGCAAACAATATGAAAACGGTACAAGTACAGACAGAAAACTGGAGATTAATTACACACACATTTTAAGGAAAATGATATCGAAATTTTCTTTAGACAATGAACGCATGTTCCGAAATCAGTTATGCATGATTGTCACAGAAATTGCAAAATTGTATAAATTAGTTGGCACTTCGTCATTTTCTGAGCTTTGAAAAATACTTTAGTTCTAACTGATTGGAGTCATTACCTAGGCCTGTACTAAGTTGCACTTATAAAGAGGCAATTAGTTTAATAACATTAAATATTGTCTTTGGGTTAAATATGTCTTAATTTCAAAAACATGCTAAGTTTTACCTGGTTCAACATTCCCCCTGATTATACCAACAGTATTATATGTTGTAACTATCTTGTCTTTCGTAGAAACAAAAATTCGAGCTTTCCTGAAACAGTTTGGTGAAAAATTCCACAAGATGTACTTTCCAATATTCTTCTTTTGCATGTTTGTGTTTTTCATAAGCAGTGTTTGTGCAGTACATCAATTTCTTTCCAGTATAATGTAGAAATTGTAATTTACGACTATGATGTTTGTCATTCGATAAACATTAAGTAATGATAGACATAGTGTACGGGAAACATCATTATAATCAATGGGAATACAATTATCAAGGGAGATATAACTCAGTTAGATGGACACGAATTTCATGTATAGGAAGTAAGGTCTTTCTATTCTGTTTTTTTTTAACTACTCAAGTTCTATTAAGCTAAACTTGCTTACCACTCGGGTGTTTTAAATGATCCTCCTAATCTGTAAGTTGTATTCATCTTTCCTGTCCATGCTGCCGGAACTTCGTCACCACCTAAAACACTGAAATAAAGCATATCTTTGTCAGAACTTTTACATTTACCTAATATTGCTGAGAGAGTTTCTACAATAGAACTAGATTCGATTGCTGCTCCGGTATGACAGAGTACTCTGTCTTTGTAAAAAGAACATGAAGTCAAAATCCGCAGGCGAGGAATACCATTTTGACATGTTCACCTTTACCGATGAAATATATGACATTAAATAGTTGCATCTACCGACGATATATGTTTGTACTTGATATTTGAAAAGCGTAGATTCCAATATGTGCGTGACAGTCATCCCTACAGTCAGCCAGATTTCTAGAAATAATAAGGGTCTAAATACACGTTTCTATCAACGAAAATAATTATATAGAGGTAAATGGATATGTAAGACGTTCTACGATAGATTAGTTGCGATGGAGGCATATTGCTACCTCATAATCTGTACTGCTATACCGTATCCGATGGGATGACATGGAATTCCCGGCATCCATTCATCCGGATCCTTCTGTCTGTACGCAGTAGCTGAAATGAAGTACAAAAACGGTTGAAGCACGTGAGACAAAAGTTATTGAAGTATGCTAGATACGTTTAGGTAAATCACGAACATATACATGACATCCGATCAAACCACATTGACCAAATAACTACATCAGCTTCAAAATTGTTAGGTATGATGAGAAAATTAAAGTATACTCTTAATAGACAGACTCTTTATCAAATATATATATCTTTCTTAAGACCTGTTTTAGAATATGCTTCTTTAGTGTGGGACGGCTGTACTCAGTACGAAAAAGAAACACTAGAAAAAATTCAACATGAAGCAGCCCGTATTGTAACTGGACTTACCCGGTCTGTCTCAATTCAAAATTTATATCAGGAAATTAACTGGCTCTCACTATCTGACAGACGATTATATCAAAAACTTTTAATCACATTTAGAATTCGCAATGGTGATACGCCCGAGTATTTGAATAATATTTTTCCAAACATTGTCAACAATTCTACACATTACAACTTAAGAAACGCTGAAATTTTATAATCCTCAGTCGAAGAACTCAGATATTTTCTAATTCCTTTGTGCCTTCTGCTATTGATATTTGGAACAATTTGAGTCCTGAAATAAGAGCCACTAACACCTTATCAAGTTTTAAAAGATTGTTAAAAAATACCGTTTTTCCAACTACAGAAACTCCAAAATGGTATCTTGTAGGAGAAAGAAAATTTTCTATAATTCATGCAAGGCTTAGAAACGCGTGCAGTAATTTGAATTCTCATTTATTTTGCAACCATCTGTCTCAGGACTCAATCTGTTCTTGTGGAGAAGATACTGAAGACGTTAAACATTTTCTTTTCACTTGTACGATATATACAAATCAAAGGATTAAACTTTTCCACGATCTAAGGCAATTTCATCCTTTAAATACCCAACTTCTTTTAGTTGGTAATTCCGAATTGTCATATGAAGACAACTGCAAAATATTCTGCTCAGTCCAACATTACATAAAATCAACCAAACGCTTTTGAGACTCACCATATTTAGCAGGCAATATTATTCAATTTATTCATATATAATTATATAAGTTTATTATTGACAAGACCCCAGTTGTTTCTTTTTTATGTTCTTTTTCCCCTAATGTAGTACATGTTAATGCAATTGAATTGTATCTTCTTTTTTTGTACCCTACTCTTATATCTTTTTGTACACTGACTAGTCACAAATATGTTTGTCTATATAAGTCACATGTACTCGTTTCTCCTTTTTAAAGTTTTTTCCCTACATGTAGTACATGTTAATGCAAATTAATTGCATCATTTTTACTCTTACATCTATCTATACATTGCCACTAATCACAAATGTGATTGCTTTTGTAAGTACACATGAACTTGTACCTCATACTTATTTCAACTCTTTTTTTTTTTTTTTTTTTTTCTTTCCATTTTTTTGTAGCTATTATATTGTAAATTTATTATTTACCACACATGTACCTGATTAGTTGTCATTGTTGTAAATTAAATATGTAAATATTTGCATTAGGGAAGACCCGCTACTAATGTTGCGAGAACTTGTGGGTCGACCCTTTTGCCTATTATATGTACAATTGACGTAGTTATCTGTTTATATATGTATATATTGGCAATAAAATATGTTTAAACAATCCGATCAAATGCCATATGCCAAATAACTATGAAAAGTTTCATTACAAAGTTGTATTGCAGTACACAGTCATGTTGTCATAGTTAAGACATTTAATAAGCTACTGTCTTAAAATTACACACATTTTCCCTTTTTTGCAAGCTCATACAAAATGAATCAAATTTAGTTAAGCTATAAATGACATCATTCCCAAAGTTTTACCGTTATATAAAATATGTTTACCAATAGCTGGGTATCCAGGAGTGAGCGGATCACCTACACCGATGTATATAGATCCGCGCTGCGCACCTGACGGCGGAAGCCACCAATCATCCGGATACACTTTGTCTACATCACCAGCTGTAATGTCGTCTGGGTCAGAAAAAAGAATAATGCCGATAGCACCACGTTCTTCTGCATGTCTGACCTGAATTGATAATGAAAATGAATAACTGCTCAAAACAAATTTGCTATTCGTTTTACCTTGCCTTGACGGAGGATCTAGCTTTAGAGTCATTGTCATTTCTAAGCGATCGAAGTACTGCCAAATCCCACGTATACAAGTTAATTTTAGACTGGACAAAGCACATTGTTGATGACTTAGATCCCCGATGCAACTGACCTTGCAGACTGGATGGTTGGTCTTGCGTTCAATCAACGTGTCAGTATTACAGTATTAGTAGCATAGTGTAACTTTATTTAGTATCATAAGATCACATCATAATTCATACTTGTATGTATATGTTAGTGTTCAGGTTTATAGTTAAAATGACTTCTAGAGTTATCCTTATAGCACCGCCCTATTCATCCTAACCGACATATGGTAGATTGGTCTTTTTTTATTTATTGTGTTTATCGTAGCAACGACACATATGCCATATGCCAACGTTATAGATTTTGTTGGTAGAAGAAGACCAAAGATGCACATTATTTTAGTCACGAGTCGACACCTGGTCAACTGACCTTCTGCAAGCCATTCTGATGGCTTTTGAACCGCAACAACAGTAAGGTGCTGATTATTTCGAGTAAGTGTCCTTAACAACAGAGGTTCTTGTGCATTATTTGAGCCGCGCCATGAGAAAACCAACATAGTGGGTTTGCGACCAGCATGGATCCAGACCAGCCTGCGCATCCGCGCAGTCTGGTCAGGATCCATGCTGTTCGCTAACAGTTTCTCTATTTGCAATAGGCTTTGAAAGCGAACAGCATGGATCCTAACCAGACTGCGCGGATGCGCAGGCTGGATACATGCTGGTCGCAAACCCACTATGTTGGTTTTCTCATGACACGGCTCATTTTAGTTTAAATCAAATACTTCTACCTTGTTTCCTCTAAATATTTTCCCATATCTCGCAAGCACAATTTTTCCAGTGATGTTAATGGATGTGTTTCTCTCCAAAAATTGAAAATCTTCTACACGACCGTAATTCACATATACTACATCACCCTGAAATAATTCTACTCCTTAAATATATGATATAGAACATGCTCGACCTTTAAAAGGTTATACCAAACGCAAAATTTATAACAATTTATGAGTATAGCAAAACTTAATGCGATATTTTATGATTTACAAGCGGCTAAATAAAGATTGAAAATTCTTCCAATTATTAAGTAATGACCACCCTAGCAGGGGGGTTTTCATACAGTTTGTAATATGCTCTGTCGTAAAGAATATTTCGCGGCTCGTTTTCATGCAAGAAAAACGAAAACCATTATAGACAAAGTTTCTTCATTTCGTACATACAATTTTTGCGCATCTGTTACTTCACTTACTTTGATATCTCCGGGAGGAGAGTATGCATTAAATGGTGGAACTACATCCGGTTTATCTTCCTCCGGTGTCAGAATGGGTTCCGTTAAATTTGACTTATAAACTGTTTTATTATTTTCATCTAACAGTTCGACAAAATTCAGATTTGACATATTCGGATAAGACAAAAGAACTTCGTATGGAGCCATTGTCACGTGATCGAGACCATTTTCTTCCCAGAATATTTTCAACTTCCGCCCAAGCTCGTGATTTTCTTCGGTTCCGCCCAAGTGAGGTTTGTCTGTTAACATCCTATTAGTAAATGGAAGTTTTAGATATTACAATTCCATTGACCTCTGGCTTTATTGCTATGTGTTTTTATTTATGTGTAGGTATAGAGTATGGTGTGTTTCTGGTCGAATAAGTGCAATGACAACTAGGCCAACTCCATCATGGAAAGGAATTAATATAAGCATTTACTTGCTTGCTTTCTGATCCAACATTTCATATTAAAATGTATATTGCACAAATGTATATTGCAACTATGTTACTTGATCGAATGGAATAAAATATGTTTAAACTAAAGTATAGTGTACCGAAAACCGGATAAAGTATAGTCAACCACAGTACACGTATTTAACAGTTTTAGTAGTGTTCGACATAGATATACACATAATTTCAAAATTTAGGACATATTTTTGAATTATATTTCAGATTCATTTGGAAATAGTGTATACCTTAAATTCAATGTAACTTTAAGTATGTTTCAGAGTGCTCCTGATGGCTACTTTTCGTCATTTTTTACACGTTCTATGCGCGATCAACACTTAATCTCTGGAAAAAATATTACAAACTTTTGCCTTTAATCTTCCTTTAACCACTGTCTTCTCTGATGAAAATGCATACAAGTCGATAGAAGAAAAGAAGGCCTATGGTCAAAAATTCGGTTTAGTCGACTGTTCGATGTCTATTTATGTCACCAAGACTGCCCATGGCAGGTTGTTACAGCGTGAAAAAAAGCATTGTAAGACGAGCGGATCACCGTCGTGCTCAACATCATCAATGGTATATCATAAAAAGATTATAATATTTGTTCTACTATACAGGTCACTTTGAACTTGATTTGAACTGATCATGACACTTATTGATGATAAATATGAATAGCCAGTTTCACAGATGCTTTACTTCTATTTGTGCTGTTTCAAGTTTGTCTGCTTTTATCTGTGGTTAAACAACTGAAAAAAAAAATTTTTTTTACTTACTTCAGATTTGAGCGAATGTTGTCCGCGTGCATACCCTGAATTAGAATTTCACTGATTTCCGGGTCCTCGTCTTCCATCAGTTTTTCTGTAACGCCTTCGAGGAACAACCCAGATCTCACGTCCGGAGTTTCTTCATCGGGGCACGTGCCGAATCGGCCAATCAAAATTCCTATTATAAAAGCTACGATTCCGACAGATACCATGGAAATGATGACACATCTTCGGTCACGCGACTGTCTTCTCTTGGTGTAAATATCTTCAGATGAATCTCTGAACCCATCCATTTCCATTAAGTTTCCTGTTACAAAAATAACAGCCGATCATATTTAATCTCATTTAGGACTTCTTCATTTACGCATTTGTGAATCATTGAAATATCTACATTGGTACATTTTACCGTCAGTTTATAAAATGTCGCTGGCAACTTTCAAATCCTCGAAATTTTATGTCGATATTGTATAAAATATCGCGGTCAAAAGAAACTCTCCAGTTTTTCTGTCACAAGTCGCGAATTACAGACGAAACCGCGACATTTTCTGTCTACATAGCAGAATAAGCCACGCAAACAGATTCTTATTTAAGGTAGCTAATTGCGGCCATTTTAATCCGCAATATTCAATTTTAATTTTATGCGTACCTTATAAAAAGTTGAGTTTAAGCATTTAACCCTCGAGTTTATATGCCTAGAAATGTCGCGGCTTCTCGACTTTGTATGAAAATGCGAATGCACAGTGTGATTCGCCCGGAAGTAAAACAAGTAAAACGGGTTTTAAAAGTAAGAGACATGTGTTTTCCCTTGTCCTTTAGGGTCTCTCAATCTGCGAGAACGAAAGTGACGTTTAGGGGTACGAGTGATGTCACAGGTACAGGGTGGCAGATAAGTTGTAGCCCAAATAACATAGACTATCCTACAGAGATAGTCGTCAATATATCCCGCAGCGACATTTTATGAGACCGTTGTTGAAAAACAAAAAGTCGCGATTTAATTCTTGTAGATTTTCTACTAAAATTGAAAAAAAAAATGTCGCGGATTTTTTTCTGTTTCTCGACTTTGTATAGACTGACGAGGGATAAAATGTAGAGATAAACCATGGACGCTACCGGCCACCGAAGTCAAAATGATCCTTGCTTACACCCTATAAACGACTCTACTAACCCTCTTCCTCTTGCGAGTGATCAAAACAATAAAATGACAGCTGAAAGTTAAAAAACAGCATTTTAAAGGGGCTGTTTTGCTTTGAAGGTATGTATATCTATATTTTATTGGAAGCTGAACGTGATTTTTTGTTTCTGTATATAATATGATAGTTTGATTACAGGTAGAATTATAGGTAGAATTATAGCAAAAAAATCGATTGATCACTGATTTTGTCCAGAAATTGTACATTGTCAGCGTCAAAAGTACATATTTTCTTGCTTGAAGAATGACCTAAATGTAAATTCCATTGTTTTATGGATAAAGAAACAATACTTGTTTGGTAAAATAAAATAAAATCATTGATAAATTCTCCAATTTGTTAATAACCGTCAATGAAAGAAGATTCGGTGTTATTTCCTGACTGTATGCATGCTTGCTCAAGAACTGTACAAGTGCTTGCGAGTTTCGTAAAAAGACTGTATGCCTGTTTGAGAGTGACTTATTTATAAAATATCGGCGTTTCTTATGCTCCTGCAGTATTTCTTCATAATCATAACCCGCAAACAAAGTTTGAAGGAGGATGGTATATAGCAGTCAACATGCGGTCTGTCTGTTAGGTCTGTTTCTATATGTGTCCTCATAAATTTGGTCGTGCTATTACTTGAGTACTATTACACCTACCGCTCTCAAAGTTTACACACAAACATCGGCAATATGTAGTTAATGTCTGTCTTATTTCTTTTCATTTTCTTTTTAAAGTGACACTTAAAGGTGAAACAGGGTCTGTTTTTCGTGTCCGTGCCATAACTTCTTTATGCATTAAGGGATTCTGAAATAACTTGGCACAAATGTTCACCATCATGCGACCACAATGAGACGATGTGTCGCACACAAGACTATATTTTCTAGAATTTCAACCCATTGAAACCGATATATCATCGCAACTACAATTAATAAGGTTTGAAAATATGAACAGTAAATGGGGTGATTTTTCGTGAAACGACGCCTGTGTGGCGTCAACAATTTGACTGTTAATACTGTAGAAGTCACACTTTTGGTCCAATCTTAATGAAACTTGGTCAGAATGTTACCCTCAATAGAATCTTGGAGGAGTTCGATATTGGGTCAATTGGGCTCAAAAACTAGGTCACCAGGTCAAACCAAAGGAAAAGTTGTTAACAGTCTAGAGATCACAATTTGGCCCAATCTTAATGAAATTTGGTCAGAATGTTACCCTCAGTAGAATCTTGGACGAGTTCATCTGGGTTCAAAAACTAGGTCACCAGGTCAAATCAAAGAAAAAGCTAGTTAACAGTCTAGAGGCTACATATGTGACCATTTATTAATGAAACTTTTTTCAGAATGTTACTTTTGATGATATTTAGGTCGAGTTCAAATCTTGGTCAGATGGGTCAAAAGTTGGTCATAATGTCAAACCAAAGGAAAAGCTAGTTAACACTTGAAAGGCCACATCTATCTATGACCATATCGTAACGAAACGTTGTCAGAATATTAATCTTGATAATCTATAGGTGACATTTAAATCTGGGTCAACTGGGGCCAAAACCTAGGTCAACAAAATCAAAGGAAAAGCCTGTTAACTCTCTAGAGGCCATAATTATGGCAATATCTCTATGGAACTTGGTCAAAATGTTAATCTTGATGATTTTTAGGCAAAGATCAAATCTTGGTCAAGTGGGGTCAAACACTAGGTCGCCTGTTTTGACATCAAAGGAAAATCTTATTAACACTCTAGAGGCCACATTTATGATTGAATCTCCATGAATCTTGGTCAGAAAGTTTACCTTGATGATCTTGATGAAATTGAAACAAAGACGAGGTACAACTCACGCAATTTTTTTCAATAACTGAAGTGGATTGAGCTAGGCTTAGCAATGAAAACAACTAAATCCGCAAAGACAGATTCCCGGTGTGTGCTACACTAGCCACTAGACTGATAATAATATACTTTTACATTTTTCTCTTTTTTGACTTCAGTATCATAGAGACAAAAGCTAGTCTATTTTAGAGATTTTCACAGAGGAATGATGTTGAAATTATCATATTGTACATAGGATATAGACTGGCTCAGTTCACTACATTTGATCATAAAAATGTAAAAAAAGATATATCATAGTCTAGGAGCTAGTCTAGGAGCTAGTCTAGGTGTGTGCAGGCGTTATCACTATCAAATGTAAATTATTTCAAATAGAAATAACGGTTAAATCTTGACAGGTAACACGACGGTTGTACTACTTACGCACGGTATTTGTAATGATAACATGTTTATGTTATTATTAAGAAAGGGGGATTCGGGTTACTGAAACCATTAGGCTTTTTGTGACAAAATAGTTGTACTACTTTTGAATCTTGTTGACTAATTTACCATGAAGGAAACCCTGAATTACTAATAAGGACTTAATCGACTTTTTCGATAATGTTTTCGTTATCGTTTTCTATTTATACGTCCATTTGCAGGATACTTGCGGGTGCAATAGTTTTAAAAAAATCAGAAGATCATTTTGTTGGCAGACGGACAGACAGACGGAGGTCAACCTATAGTCCCCACCTGTCTCATCTCATCGATATTTTGAAATCGTCAGGTAACATTTCTTCGCGTGGTTTCCATAGGGAATCGACGGTTAATTTCTTGCATGACATAGTAGGGACCCTGTGTAAACTTTCAGTTTCTTATTCTGTATTTTATGATAGTATATGTGTGTAAAACCAACACTGAATACTTGCATGTAAACGATGCTGAAGCATTCAATTCATTATATAATTAAGTAGGATAGCGAGTCACAGACCCTCTATCCCCACCCCCAATGGATTAGTACAAGCATAGGTCGAGGAGTCCGACATTAAATGATATTATTTACATAACGACTGATCAAAAGAGACAATTTTGTATGCATTTTTTTTATTTCATTTACGACTTTAAAGGACATAAATTGCCTACTTTACTCGCAAGATGGAATACAGTTTCACTCGCAAATACGCGTTCAGATCAAATATCAAACTTGGCAAGTCGGCATACAGTGAATGTTTTTTCACCGACTAGATAAAAATATATTTCATTCAAAAACGCAACAGATAATTATGAAACATCTTATTTACATATATTTATGGAGTATGCATACCTATTTCAGGAAACATCATGGATTATTGGATTACAAATCAATCTGACGTGTTATTCATCTGTTTTGTGACTTGGTCGAGTGAATTTTCATGCATTGAGTGTGATCAGTCAACATTTTGGCAGCAATTTGTAAACAATACCTGTCAATGTCATCTATCATATCACCATATACACATATTTATGTAACACTTATCGTTAAACTCAAATACACATACAGTGTAAAGCAAAATAATTATTTTCAAGAAGAATTCTTACCTTCCGGCTGTCTATTGTTTTGATCACTCGCAAGAGGAAGAGGGGTATACAGTCGTTTATAAGGTGTGAATTGTTATAAGATATCGCGGTTTATATGTTCCTCGCGACATTTTGTACGATTTCGACAGAAAATCTCGCGGATTTATATAGTTGCGTTTTATACTCGTAAACAGGCGATAAAATATCTGGCGGTTTTAAAACGGCCGCAACCGGCCGCCATAATATGAACCTATATTTTCTGTACATGTTGAAACTCCTGATACTATCAGTGTCGTTTTACTAAGTTTGACATACACGAAAAGAGATATTTAATGCGTGATCATATAGCATTTAGAGAAAAAAAACATGTGCGAGTAACGTTTACAATTTTGCCGTGTGACAGGAGTTATATAGAGATTTCTACCATTTGTACGATAACTATACCCGAATAAGTCAAACAAGTTAGATTTACATAACGTATTAAACCTTGATTAAAGGGAATTTTAACGTATTTAGAATGCCACAAAATATCAAAAACGCTGACAGAAAAGGCGACGTTGGGATGGTAGGATAGTGGGATGGTAGTATAGCGATAGTAAGATAATAGAACAGTGTGGGTGTATGGTAGTAGGATGCAATCCTAATGCCGATATCCTACTATTCTACTGACAATCGTCATCCTATTACCCTACCATCTTACTCAGTTACTAGGTGCCTCCGTGGCCGAGTGGTTAAGGTCGCTGACTTCAAATCACTTGCCTCTCATCGATGTAGGTTCGAGCCTCACTCCGGGCGTTGAATTCTTTATGTGAGGAAGCCATCCAGCTGGCTTACGGAAGGTCGGTGGTTCTACCCAGGTGTCCGCCCGTGATGAAATAATGCACAGAGGGGCACCTGGGGTCTTCCTCCACCACCAAAACTGGACAGTCGCCATATGACCTTTAAATGTGTCGGTGCGACGTTTAATAAACCTAACAAATCAAACGATACTCAGTTACTATCTCACTACGCCTTGCCATCAGGCAATGGGTGATGGTAGAATGTAAACAAATCAGTATCCGTACTAACACAAGTCAGTAAATATGAAAAAAAATAATAAAAGTATCACATATATAGTAAACTATATACAAATTCAAAATGTGTCCTAGTACATGTTCTTTATCTCAGCTGTTCTTGTTTTTCTTTTCAGAACATCTAAAACCAGAACGCATCATGCATTAAATGTTCAATCGCTTTTGAAAAAAAAAAGTTACGAAATATCTAAACAGATTGACAAAAAAATTCTTACCTCAAATTTTGTAAACACAAATATAATCTCGGTCCATGAAGATTTGAAAATATGCATATAAACTGTACATTAATAATAATGTTTAATTCCATTCATCGATGCATCAATGCCGTTTCACGCACCACTGCTAAACATAAATGTACATTTTGTACAAAGTAATGTGTTTACAAAGCATGATCTTATCGTGACGGCCTTGGTATAACAAAAACATTAAGTCGTGATAGTACACATAATTTCACTCTCCCTAATTGTCATTATAAACCATGGTTATCATCAATTAAAAAGAGGATCAAGAAGTTGGCACTGACATTGAAGATCGCGAATAGAGTTTCAATTTCAAGCTAGCATTTAACTTCGATCAAAAGTCAACATCAAACGTTGAACGTTGTGCAAGCCAGGCCTAAGGCTTAAAATCATATGTTAAAAAAAGCTGAATTTCGAACAAGGGTTGAATTTCGAGTCAGTTCGAAGATTGTAATTTTCGGAGTCTACTTTAGAGTAACTGTTGAATTTCAAGCCAATTTAAATTTTCCGAAAAGTCGAATTCTAAGCTGGGAAATTCAGCTGTAGTTCAAAATTCGACTTTTTGAATATCTGAATTTCGATCTTCGAAATGGCACGAAATTCACTCTCAGCTCGAAATTCAACTTTAAAAAATGAATTTGGATCTACGAGCTTGGTCGAAATTCAAAGATGGCTCAAAATTGAATTTCAGTGCCAGCTTCTTGATGCAGCGTTAAAATGCAACGTGTCTAAATTCATTTTGTCATACCCATGGATGACTTTATCACATAAGTCAAAATCTAATTTCATTATCATTTAGAAATCTAAATCTACGGACACTTTGGATGATCTCACCACCCTTCCCCCTCCCTCTCCCCATCCTCTCCCAATCCCCCCTCCTCCGCTCCTGCCAACTGTCCACCAATTATATTCTCAAATATCATTAACACGATCTGAGTTAAAACATATTTCTTACATTCTTGTAAGAAGAAACAGTGCACTTTTTAGTAAAAGGGGCCTTTTTAATTTGCTGAAATTGTGACCAAACATAGTTCATGGCCGCGACCTATGCTCGTTTTGTTTTGAGAGATGCTTATTGAAAGATATTTTCTCGCAGTGGGCAGGGACGGAGAAGGGGCTTAAATCTTGCCACAAGAGTCTGTGTCAAACGCTAGTACACAACTGAGAAGTTCCAAAATTACTTATGAAACTGCCAAGTATAACAAGAAATTGCGTACATATTCTAGCTATTAATTAAAGTCATATGTAACTGTTTATTGCTAAATGCCAAAGATTAATGTCAAACGCTTAACACTAAATGTCAAATGCTAAAAGTCAAAAATTTAAAACTAAATGTAATACGATAGTAATCACCATCGAAATATCGTGATATCGCGTTTTCGTTATCGTACTATCGTGATTTCGCAATTTCATTATCGTACTATCGCGTTATCATCATCGTACTGCCACGTTATCATCATCGTAATGTCGCGTTATCACCATCGTACTGTGGCGTTATCATCATCGTACTGTTGCGTTATCATCATCGTACTGTCGCGTTATCACCATCGTACTGTCGCGTTATCCTCATCATACTGTTGCGTTATCACCATCGTACTGTCGCGTTATTACTATCATGCTGTGGCGTTTATCAACATTCTTATGTGACCACTTTGTGGTTAAATGCTCACTTGTCTGCCAGTTATCTATATACTTGAACACCATAGATCGGAGAAACTAGAGACGTGTTCCTCGGAACACTTGTGTCGCCTGCATTTAAAGCAGCTGTCATAAAAGGGTAATATTCGAGGTTCACACCTTTGACATTAGTGACCTTGATCTTCACTGAGCCAGCATGGTTTGTTTGTGGGTTCTAAATATAGCCTTTAGGACGGGAGCATATCATCCAAGTTTCAAGGTAATCCTTCCAAGGGTATATGCGAAAAAGAGCAGACATGAAATACAAAAATTCAACATTTGACCTTCACTGACGACCTTGACCCTGAGCGCCCGTAGTCGGCGCACAAGTTATGCACTTTATTTTGGGAAAGGGAACATGACAATTACGTTCATTGATGAAACAGGCATGAAATCAAAGGTTCGAACCTTTGACCTTAACTAGTGACCTTAAGCTGGTAAAATTTGGATGGTTCCTACAAAACGACACTGTGCAGTTTTCGTACTTTTTCCGCCCAAAAATATATGATCAAATCTGAACCATTTTTTATATTAAAAACCTACAACACTTTCATATAATAGTTAGTATTTATACTTCAAAAGTTAACCAATTATCATATCAGCACAAGATCACTATTTTTGGTTCAGTCTGCCAGTTGGGACCTTTAAAGGTACTATATTTTGGACGGATCTATGCATTTTATATGAAAGATTTGTCCATATATATTTCAAAGTTCAGACCTCATTTATCATTTCGAATATTCGTATTTTTACCCGGAGCGTTAACAATAAATCAGCTGTCGATCTTCCTCAATATCCGCTACCCAATAGTACGATGATGATAACGCGACAGTACGATGATGATAACGCGACATTACGATGATGATAACGCTAAAGTACGATGATGATAACGCGATAGTACGATAATGAAAATGCGAAATCACGATACTACGATAACGAAAATGCGATATCACGATAATACGATGGTGAAAACGCGACAGTACGATGGGGGAAAACACGATTGTATATCGCATTATCATCATCATCATACTATCGTGTTATCACGTTTTCGTTATCGTAGTATCGCGTTTTCATCATCGTAGTATCGAGTATCGCGTTTCAGATCAACACATTCAAAAGCGATGCCCCTAACGGAATTCCGTAGAAATGCCAGTTTTTACGGTGTCTTTTCGTTATTATTTTGTTTCGTGGGCGTCTAAAAGTAGCTGGTGCGGTGTTACTCCTCAAAACGTTAGCAACGCAATTTGTCTACAAAGTCACGTTACCACATGATTTCTAACAGCCGGATATTCCCATGAGAAATGTTAGAACTATTTTAAGTAGATTTAGTTCAACTATTCGGCTATTCAAAGGATCAGATAACTACTATCAAAAGTTAACTGGACGTGTTTGTGGAGACAGTATGGGAAAATGTGATACAAAATCGAGAACTTAGTATGATTTTGGAGTTGGTGCCATTTTGGTACTCTGCTTTGGATGAATATCGAATTGCGTTGACTACAAAAATTCAGTCGAGATTTTGGAAGTCACAACCGAAATGCATTGCTACGGATTCTGAGAACGCATATTAACAATCGCACATATGATACACACTATAAGGTAAGTCACGCTATTTGATATTTTTGATAAGCCGCGTTTTCTCAGCTTATCGTGTCAGTTTCGAATTACTTCCCTTGCAATAACGCCGTTTATCTTTTCTGGCAGTCTGTGGGAATCTATTTTAGGAACAGATCAATCAAGACTGGAAATCCCGCTATCAGCGACTTTTGTTTTTGGATCGATTCCGTGTTTAAAACAGAATATTACTCATGCTGTCTTTTAAATGTTAGAAAACAAACCCGGAAATACCGATATGCATTTCGAATATACAAATAACTTGGAATAGACTGGATGTTCTCACTACTTAATCTGAGGTAAGAGAGTTAATTAGCTTGTGATAGGCACTACATCTGTATATATCAACTCTCCTTTTTATTAGCGTTTAACTATTCATTTTGAATAACACCCATTTTCTACATTATAGTAATGTATATTACGAGTATAGGTAATATGTGGTCGCTATGGTTATTCTGTAAGATAGCTTACGTTATCTGATATCAACGATGCCAGTAAAACGTCAATTACTATGTCTCCGGTGATTACAGTTAATTTCTCAAGGAAACTGCATACAGTGATAAGATACAATTGCAGTAATTTTGTAAGTATGAAGAAAATGCAAAAAAAAATCTCTCACTTAAATCAGTGAGAACAGAAAGGTTTGTACAACTAAATAAACCCTAAATACGAGTTACTAACTCCTATGCTCAGGACTTGCTATCACCTAAACAGGATACGCTTACTCATACATAGGTCTTACTCACTCCTATGTGGGACTTTACTCACTTCTTAGTTTAAACATATTTTTATTCCGAAAAGCATGAAATATTTACAATACAACATTCCAGGAATTGGACAGAAAGCTATATTAGCTTACAGTTGTTCTCTCCTTATTACATAAAATTACATGTTTATTCATGGCACAATTATTTACCAGTTAATACAGTATTATATATAATACATGAAAAGATGACACATTTTAATAAACCAAAAAGTGCTTTTGTAAAGTAGAGTCAACTTAGAGTTCACTTCTTAGTCGTACGTACTAGTTAATAAGTCATAGGAACGAGTTATTATCCCTTACTTAGGATTAACTATGTCATACGTAGCCCCAGAGTGAACGAAGTCGTACGGACTACTAACAAAGATCTCCGCTGGCACCACGACGCTTCCGTATGTATTGCATTATGTAAAAAAAAATGCAAAACAAATATTCAGACCGGTTCCATAACATACTATTTCCTTGAATTGAACTACGGAGTTTCTGGCTCTACTCTCATACGCATTAGTCTCCCTTTACTCTAAATTTGTTTACTGTAAGGGGGAGTAATTGCTGTGGGAATGAACTATTTTATTCAGCATACAATAGGTGCTTAAGAAAGAACTTTTACAGTCACGGAGGATACCTCTTGAATCGTTGAATCAGGTAGTTGTGATTGCAATCCACTTTCTTCCGTTTTATGGGGAAATTGCGAAAATATAAAAAAAAAGTTGTGACACTTGGGAACTTTTATCCCATTCATTGCTGTATAGCTGCGCAAAGTCAGAACAGGTTATAGAACTACAAAGATACGATCTTATTTCTAAACAGTAGGCTATGTATCTGGTCTGATTTCTTTTTACTTTTATGAACGAATGAAAACACTTGCACGGTATTGAACGGCAGGCACATGTATTAGTTTGATATTTGCACAAAGATTACTGAATCTTAAATGCTTTGTTGTTCTACGATAAACAGGGTGCATGCCAGTCGTATGATTAACTTTTGGGGCTATCTAAACAAAGCAAATGCCCATTTATGCGGAAGGAGATATTCAGCCAAGCGTGCATATCTCCTTTGTCTTGCAAATGTTGTTTTTGCTATGCATGTTTTGAGAAAAACGATTTCTGGGCAAGGCGTTTGTCATTAATGGAACAAAATATGAACAGCTCCTGAAACATCAAAAATATAATTTTGGTTGGTTAAATATGACAATATGTCCACATTGCACACTTTTAAAATGAAAAACAAATGTAGTTATTATTCTATTTATTCTACTATGTATGTATTTGTTCAATACCTTTAGTTAGGGTTGAGATATTGATATGAAACGTGGCCTATAGCTAACGTATAGTAAGACCAAATGGGGCCAGTGAGGTCAAGGTCACTGTTAATAAAAATGAAATAAAAAATGTACCTGCTAAGTTTGATATATGGAAATGAACATGACTGGCTTTTAGACAAACAAAAGATGGGAATGCATTTTGGGCAAACATAAGACATGTATGTAGACAAAACACAAGTTGGAAGCACGGAAATCGACTTTGAGAGGTCTTATAAACTCGTGGGTGTGTGTGTGGGGGGGGGGGGTACGCGTTTGTTGTCCGCAAACCTCTCATGTGGACGAGTTAGTCTCTTGAGTTTAAAAATGCAGTGAATTAATTATACACCCATTTTAAAAAACAAGCGTATTATGTGATGGCTTGTACGTCTGTCTGCCCGTCTGTCTATGCATCAGTCATATTTTAGCCCACCCGCTTAGCTCAGTAGGTAAGAGCGTTGGTCTACGGATCGTGGGGTCGCGAGTTCGATCCTCGGGCGGGGCGTATGTTCTCCGTGACTGTTTGATAAACGACATTGTGTCTGAAATCATTAGTCCTCCACCTCTGATAATTCATGTGGGGAAGTTGGCAGTTACTTGCGGAGAACAGGTTTGTACTGGTACAGAATCCAGGAACACTGGTTAGGTTAACTTCCCGCCGTTATATGACTGAAATACTGTTGAAAAACGGCGTTAAACCCAAAAAAAAAAAAAAAAAAAAAAAAAAAAAAAAAAAAAAAAAAAAAAAAAAACCAGTCATATTTTATGTGCGAAGCATAACTTAACCATTCAAGGCGTACAAATTGTTGGAATAAGACGGTGTGCAAAACGTATGAACTGGATTGGTAAGTCAGATATCAAGATTACAAACTGAGCTCAAAGGTCAAAAACTATCATATTTTGTTACATTTTAAGGTATTTTTTCCCAATAACAAGTTATAAACTACATGTATTCAAGGCACTGACTTGAAATTTGGAATGAAGGTGGTTATGATTCGATTTAATTTGTGCTTGAAATGTTTCCGTATGTTTTTGTACCAAATGAATTATTTTTCATAGGCTTTTTTGTATTTCTTACTTTTATATAGCACCGTCCAAACAATTAATACTTATAAATTGTTCATAGCTTAATATATGTGCGTTTGCCAAGTTCAACATTTCATTAACTTTCCGTTTTATAATTAACGCACATTCCATGTTCATATTTTTGTTATTTCCGGTTGACATTATTTTGACATGCTGGCCTAAAATTACCGATTAGAATAGCCAATAACGGCAACAACTTAAAACTATGTATAGGAACATGTGTTGTTTTTTTTTTTTTTTTTTTTTTTCATGATGAATATGTTAAATATTGAAGGCATGTTTACTTTTAAGTATACTTTTGAAATCACAAATCCTAACAACATTTTAGTTCACACGCTACATATTGTATAGTTTCAGAATGAATTTGAATGGCAGTGTAGTCCAGCCCGTGGTTATATCACTGACTGCATTCAGCTTATTACTTCTGTAAATGGTAAGTAGTACAATACTAACTGCTAAATAATGCTGCCATTTACAATATGCCGGTATTGTCCTCGGTACAGCATTGCTTTTAATTGCAAACAAGAAACTCTACGGAATTGTGTAAGGGCCTTCGAAGCTTTCTAAACACACGACGGTATTACGCGGCGCCGCATCGTACCGTCGCTCATACCGCCTCATTTTTTTTACTCAGTAACACATTTAGTATTAACCTGTACGAAATTAATTTCTCGCCTGCCGATCATCTTACATAAATTTTCTTCTGCACAAGTCCGAACCCAGCTGGTCAGACCCACAGGTGGCAGTAACGTACCTAGGATACATTATGGGACCGTGAGCCATATGCACCTTTTACTACAATTATAATGTTTTCTTAAGAAAAAAATGACAAATAGCCGTTTTGAAAAAAAATTGCACCTGTGACAATGAGCCATGAGCCGTTTTGAAACGGCTTTTTGTCATTTTTTTCCTAAGAAAACATTATAATTGTAGTAAATTTAAGTGCATATGGCTCATGGACCCATACTGTATCCTAGGTACGTTACTGCCACCTGTGGTCAGACCTTAGAATTTTTCGCTATCCATATCTTGAATGTTTTCGACCTGGTCCGAACCCCTATTTACGGGACATATAATATCCATACTGTACACTGATGTGTATGGCAAGCGGTTCACGGCCATTAAGAACTTGTGCGCTTGGAAAAAAATGGCAGTTATTGCATATAACACATATCGTACTATAATCGGTTCCGTGAACGTGTTATCTTTAACACTGATATCGATGATTGAACATTCCTGTTTTTTATTCAGGTAGATATGATTGATTATCAGTTTATCTGTGTGTTCTGTTTACACATGATTCCCTGAACTGATTACTATTTCACCTCCGTTTTCTGTTTACCGTTTAGATACTGGAGGTTTTGATTTTTACCGACCGTACCCTGGAATATGTTTGTATATATTGAAAAGCGATTAATTTGTGGCTATATATCACAGGGAATATGCAGCTTTCAACTGATGGCTGTGTTTCATTTTAACAAATTGCTAAGCCAAATAGCTGTCTAGAGAAACTTTTCCTGGAATGCCCGTTTACAAATAGGTGTGGAATGATTTATCTGCAGATTTCGTGGAAAATACAAAAATAAATGCTTTCAAAACAATCTCATTTTTGTTTCATTGGCTCATTAAATTTCCCCGCACGCAATAAAGTTTTATCTGTTTTACATTGTTGAATATTTTCCCATTTTGTTTTTGTATACAGTTTCCTGTAGAATTGCAGATTTCCAGTAGCTCTAGTAGGCCGATTTTCAAAAGAATGTCATTAAACTAATTTCAAAAAGTCGTTTAAGTATAAGAATGTTTCCTAAATGAACGTAACTTGAGCAATGATTCGGAAGGAACTCATTTCTATACTGGCAAACAGATGAACATTGGTCTCGGCAGGTAAAAAGTAAACTTTAACTAGTATGAATGTTTCCATCTTCAAATGAAGTTACGACAGTCGTTCTAAAATAAAAACGTAAGGGTAGATTTCCTGAAAGGATGGAGCAAAGGAAACACAGTAGATTTCCTAAAAGGATGGAGCACAGTAGATTTCCTGAAAGGATGGAGCACAGCAAACACAGTAGATTTCCTGAAAGGATGGAGCACAGCAAACACAGTGATTTCCTGAAAAGATGGAGCACAGCAAACACAGTAGATTTCCTAAAAGGGTGGAGCACAGTAGATTTCCTGAAAGGATGGAGCACAGCAAACACAGTAGATTTCCTGAAAGGATGGAGCACAGCAAACACAGTGATTTCCTGAAAGGATGGAGCACATCAAACACAGTAGATTTCCTGAAAGGATGGAGCACAGCAAACACAGTGATTTCCTGAAAGGATGGAGCACATCAAACACAGTGATTTCCTGAAAGGATGGAGCACAGCAAACACAGTGATTTCCTGAAAGGATGGAACAAATCAAACACAGTAGATTTCCTAAAAGGATGGAGCACAGCAAACACAGTAGATTTCCTGAAAGGATGGAGCACAGCAAACACAGTAGATTTCCTGAAAGGATGGAGCACATCAAACACAGTAGATTTCCTAAAAGGATGGAGCACATCAAACACAGTAGATTTCCGGAAAGGATGGAGCACAGCAAACTCAGTAGAAGGATGGAGCACATCAAACACAGTAAATTTCCTGAAAGGATGGAGCACAGCAAACACAGTAGATTTCCTGAAAAGATGGAGCACAGCAAACACAGTAGATTTCCTGAAAGGATGGAGCACATCAAACACAGTAGATTTCCTAAAAGGATGGAGCACAGCAAACTCAGTAGAAGGATGGAGCACATCAAACACAGTAAATTTCCTGAAAGGATGGATCACATCAAACACAGTGATTTCCTAAAAGGATGGAGCACAGCAAACACAGTAGATTTCCTGAAAGGATGGAGCACATCAAACACAGTGATTTCCTGAAAGGATGGAGCACAGCAAACACAGTGATTTCCTGAAAGGATGGAGCACATCAAACACAGTAGATTTCCTAAAAGGATGGAGCACAGCAAACACAGTAGATTTCCTGAAAGGATGAAGCACAGCAAACACAGTAGATTTCCTGAAAGGATGGAGCACATCAAACACAGTAGATTTCCTAAAAGGATGGAGCACAGCAAACACAGTAGATTTCCTGAAAGGATGGAGCACAGCAAACACAGTAGATTTCCTGAAAGGATGGAGCACATCAAACACAGTAGATTTCCTAAAAGGATGGAGCACAGCAAACACAGTAGATTTCCTGAAAGGATGGAGCACAGCAAACACAGTAGAAGGATGGAGCACAGCAAACACAGTGGATTTCCTAAAAGGATGGAGCACAGCAAACACAGTAGAAGGATAGAGCACAGCAAACACAGTGGATTTCCTAAAAGGATGGAGTACAGCAAACACAGTAAAAGGATGGAGCACAGCAAACTCAGTAGAAGGATGGAGCACAGCAAACACAGTAGATTTCCTGAAAGGATGGAGCAAAGCAAACACAGTAGAAGGATGGAGCACAGCAAACACAGTGGATTTCCTAAAAGGATGGAGTACAGCAAACACAGTAAAGGGATGGAGCACAGCAAACACAGTAGATTTCCCGAAAGGATGGAGCACAGCAAACTCAGTAGAAGGATGGAACACAGCAAACACAATAGATTTCTTCTAAGTATGGAGCACAGCAAACACAGTAGAAGGATGGAACACAGCAAACTCAGTACTTAGATTTCCTGAAAGGATGGAGCACAGCAAACACAATAGATTTTTTTAAAGTATGGAGCACAGCAAACACAGTAGAAGGATGGAACACAGCAAACTCAGTAGGCTACTTAGATTTCCTGAAAGGATGGATCACAGCAAACACAGTAGATTTCTTGAAAGTATTGAGCACAGCAAACACAGTCAGACCCACACGTCACAAATTAGGGGAAACAGGGGCATAATGTTACACGGGACAAAGTGTTACATTTGAATTTTCCAAACATATGACGTCACTTACTACGTCATAACCGCGGTAATGTTCACCAGTTTTGGAGCTGTCATTTTTATCCGATTGGTCGTGAACACATCCAGCCTTCAGTAACTCAAGCAAATGTTTAAATTATAGACTGTTTAAACACGAATTTGTATTTGAAAAATATTTCAAGCTTTTACCTTTTGACCTTAGCAATTAAGACGCATGACTCATCTGTTGCCAATAGAAAACGTAGATTTTAAAGCATTGCAAGAGAACAAAGAACTTGTCATCTGTATAGATCTAACAGTAACTTATTAGGAGAAGACGTATTTCATTATCTTTTTAAATGCAAATACGTCAATGTTGATAGAAAGAAATATGTAGATGAATACTATTTTACTATCAAAATGCTCTCAAATTTTCGAACCTTATGAACAGCGACAATAAGAAAACTTTGTTAAAACTGACTGGCTTCTGTAAGAAAATTATGTCTGTTTTTAAATAAATGGTTAGTTCTCATCCTCCAATATATCAGTTACTTCAGCAACTGTTTGTCATGTTTTTTCATGCCATTCTGATTTTGTTACTATGACTTGTTATTGTTATAATTGTCAGATGCCCTTATGGACCTTGACTTGATAATTTGATACTTGATACTTAATAAACCGTAAACTGTAAACTTAACTGGTAATTCTATATGCGATACTGTCAAAGCATTTCCTAGGCGAACTGTAATGGAAAGATTGAGCAGACGGGCTGCTAGAAATATCTCCAAACAATTACATTTTTATTATAAGAAAGATATAAATGGGGACTGGTAAAGAGAGTGGTCGGGGAGAAGTCTGGGAGGGTTAAAAAGCAAGGATGAATCCTCAGTAAGGAAAGCAAGCTCCAAGAACCCAAGCTCCCCAAACAACAGAACATGCATGGGCTCTCACCAAACCAACACACAAACAACCTCCCATGAATCTAGCACACTAACACTATTAAAATTGCCCTTTTGTTTTTGAAATGTCTTGAAGGATTAGAAAGTCCTCAGCCATTTATAATAGTATATCCTTTCCGAGGCCGAAACGCAATAAAACGTATTAGCGTCTGATGGCCCTTTTACGATTCCGTAGAATCAACATTTATTACACGAATTCATTTTGAAAATACTTCAGAAATGTCTAGGTCGGCAGCTCTCAACGTACGGAAATATCTTACATCCGGGGCACTATACTGACACTTTCAGACAACATCAAATAGAACCGTTTGAACGATTTGACGAGGTTCCAAAAATCTCTATAGGTCTATAGCTCTATACCCTTGCACCGTAACGGACCACTGTGGGTGGGGTTTGTGTTTTTGTGTAACATGTTTTCGTAGATAAAAAGCTGACATGATTTTAAACCCCAGGTATTTTCAAATCGTTAGAAAGTGCTGAAATTTGACTCCCCATTAGCAAACAGAAGTCTACGCGTATACAGATGGAGTGACCCCTGTGCGTGGCCCCTGATCATAGACTAACGCAGTTTACAAGTTTAGCCTGTTTCCACTTTCATTTTCTTTACTTCCGTTAAAAGCTGAAGGTCGTCTGACGTCATTTTCTGTGTTGTCAAAAACATAAGTATGCCTGGCGGGATGGTGTAAAAGATACACGGTTATAGCCAGAAGGTGAAACATGCCGACAGTACGTGTGAACGTTTTGAAATATTTGAAGGCTTCACCGTGAAAATGCAACGTAATTCTTGCTTTCTGTTTATTTTTGGTATTTTATTTTTGTTGTTGTTGATGATGATGTGGTTTTGTAATGTATAATGATGTTGCTGGAGTTTCGACATTGTAAATGTTTTGATAGATGGGTTGGCAGTTTTACAGATATCTGGATTCCCTGTTGTAAAGTCGAGGTCGTTTCTTGTTGCTTGCAAATCTCTTCAATCAAGAAGTTGTCTTTGATCTGTTTTTGCCTTACACAAACAAATAAAAACATTCCCCTTGTTATCTACACGCACGACAAGAAGTGTTTTAATCATGTATATTCAAATTAGGGTTTCGCTTTGTTACGTTTGTAATGTTTCTTCCAGTCTGGAGAATTTTAAATAAAATGAAGTAGATCTACTTTAGAACATTAGATAATTATACGCCCAAAGTCGTTAATAACAAGCAACTGCCTTTTAAAACTGTTGAAATATTGTTGTCTTAAGAAACCATTAAAAGTTAAACCTACTAAAAATACAATGTTTTCTACAAAAGATAATGAAAAATCAGCAACACCACTTCACTTGTTTAGGCGTTATGCATTATTAAAATATACCGCCCTTGTTCGTATTTTTAAGATACATTTACGTTACGAATTAGCCTATTTCAATTTTAGATGCATACTGAAAAATTATTCTGTTGAGCAAATTATGTTACACCTGTTACTTTACATACAAATTAACGTTGGTTTAGAGTTATAAAAGAATTTACCTCGCAAGTTCGCTAGCAAATTTTATTGAACAATATTTAACTGTTACAATACATATCTAAAACATTTAAAAAGGCAAATTACATAATTAGCTCATGAAATCACAGATATACTCTTACGATGCCATAAACATATACATTTGTTAGAGCAAATTGAATGTTTTATGCATCCTGCTTGTAAGTTAAGCTACACTACAAAAGTAACGTGAGTATCATTAGATTGAATGACATGGGTATGTGAAAAAATACATGCAAGTAAGGTGTATTATTTGACAAATATGATTGTTATTTATCAACATTATGTATCTTATAACTCGAATTTAATTCATTTAATTAAGCTTTTCTTGGAAACATTTATGACAATCTCTCGTATTAAACTTGTCAAAACATACAACTTTACAAGAATACTTAACAACACATGTTTCTGTTGTGGTTATACTTATGTAGTAAAACCGTTGACATATAATCAGCATAATCTTATGCACAATATGACAATAAAATCTTGGTTTACCATCTGATCAGAAATATGCTGATGGTAACCTATGTATCCCAACTTAAATATAACGAATCAATTCAATTGCGGGCACCGATTTTCGTGTTCAAGATTGCCATCAAATTAAAGCGGGCCATTGTAAATCAAAAGCACAAATACTTATTTATTCATGTTAATTATTTCTTACGATTGTCAAATTAATGATTCGTATTTTTAAAGGCGGCGTTGATAATCTCATCCTCTTGTATATTTGTAAGGTGGCAGCCCTTATAGCAAGTGCTTTTGTCACTTTATCCATGAATCAATTTAACCCATGAATCACACAACATCAAGCTGTATATAATGAAATGCACGCAGAAAAAAATGCTTATTCAAATATTCCAAATTAAATTTAACCACAAGTCACCATGTCCGAACGTTTCCAAAAGAATGAAGACTAGATGATTTTATTTAAGTTGAGCACAACCACATTCATGCACCAAGAATCAACATAATCCAACAATTGTAAATACAAAATTTCATTCAGAATTAACAGTTCAATTAAGTCTGTATTTAATGTAAAGACTTTTTCAAAATCTTTTTACATTCCCGAAAAATTATTTAAAGATGTATCATGATTGGAACAAAATTTTACTTGAACTGGAAGATTTTTACCTTAACAGTAATTAAACGTAGCTGTTTTATTTTTAAGCTACCAGTCCTAAGAAACCGATTCGTTTTAAGGTATCGATTTTAATAGAAAACGAAAATAAAGTAGTATAAGGTGGCATACATTCTTAGTCAGCATTACAGACTTTATCTTTTCGGTTAAGCCTGTGCTGGAACAACCAAAGCCTACTCAACAAACTAAGAAGCAGAATCTCCAGACTCCGAAAGAAACCTGGTACATTTTCACAAGGAATGTATAATGTCATATTATGATATTATACATTATCTGTGAAAAAGTATCGGGTTTCTTTCGGAGTCCGAAGAGTCTGTTTCTTAGTTTTTTGTTTTTCTTATTTTCTCTCCTCCCTTTTCTGTTTGCCCAAGGTCTGATTCTCTCAGGAACGCACTGACTTCAGCCTTCTCACGTTCACGATACACTTTTTGTTACAATAATGTTAATCTGATGTGCAACGCACTACAAGCCAACAATGAGTAATTATTACTGATATACACACACATACCCCAAAAACGTATGTATTGATACATACGTTGCCGATCACTGTGCTATAAGTGCCACGGGTATGCTGTTTCAATTCATTTTGTTTTCAATAAAATGTCAAATATGTATCTTAATTATAAAATTCTATGACATACGACCAATTCTATAAACAAAACCTTATAATAAGAAATAAATATTAAAGCATATTTGAGCCGTGCCATGAGAAAACCAACATAGTGGGTTTGCGACCAGCATGGATCCAGACCAGCCTGCGCATCCGCGCAGTCTGGTCAGGCTCCATGCTGTTCGCTTTTAAAGCCTATTGGAATTGGAGAAACTGTGAGCGAACAGCATGGATCCTGACCAGACTGCGCGGATGCGCAGGCTGGTCTGGATCCATGCTGGTCGCAAAGCCACTATGTTGGTTTTCTCATGGCACGGCTCATTTCAGTTAAACATAGAATTTGCATCATGTTGAACAAATGTGTTAGAACAAATTTTCGCAAATTAACGCCGATTGTTAATTTTGGAACTTAACTTAAACATAAACACCCTCTGACCAGACTGTTGTTCAAAATGGACTGTCAAAAAACCAAATATGAAAAAGATACATACGTTACCATACGTAACGTATGTATCAATAGGTTGTACAGTGTTTATAGCGAACTCAATGTGTATAACAACACAAATTAAATTAAAACAAAAAATATAATTGTCATCACAAACAGGTTTTACTTTAACGTTATCAGCGGAGCCCGTTGAACATTTTCAGAAAAAGACAACACGTCTTCAAGGACAAACGTGCGACTTAACATGTATCAAATCTGCATCTTATAACGCAGAAAATACAAACTGATGACATTATCAATTAAAACTGAGTGGCACTTTCCTGTTTATGTTATTTTAAATTAGGTTGGTCACGTTGGTATTGATCACGTTTGTATCATTTTGCCATTTCTTGTGCTATCTAATTTAAGAAGGACCTCTGCTTCATAATAGATTTTATTGAAAATGCATGCACTGTTCTGGCGTGAAAAAACAACACTTAGTTCAACATGAATTGCTATGATTTTTAATGTCTTAGAATAAAGGTAACGTTTGTATCATAGAAAGTGGAATCTTTACATAAGGAAAGTGTAAGTGAAAAATATATCACTACTAAGTATAGCTTGTATCAAATGTTATAACATGTAGTTGTAACAAAACTAGAAATAACTTTTAAAGACATAAAAACGCTATTCTTTTTATGCCAAGCTCATATATTCATAGTAGAATAGATGCATAACGTAGGTGTCCCTTCATCGGCGTTATGTCTGTTTTATTGTTTAGGAATCGTTATAACAGAAACATACACATTATTAAGCGGTTATTTACTAAAAAATCCGTCATTAACTCTAAAGGCGATCGAACGTTTTTAATTTTTGTATGAAACTTGCGCATGGCGTCAGTAACGTATGTATCATTTTAGTACATTTTTGTGGGAAGCGAAGCGTGACCACATATTTACCATACCACAAATTTACGGTCAAAACGCTTATCCGAAACCGAAGAACAAGTAGTTCCATGTCCTCCATAAATTTTACGTAATTCAAGTCTGTTAAACTTTCAGAAAGCTTCTGAGATTCAACTTTATCAAAAAATGCATTGCTTAAGAACATATTTGTCGTAATCTATATTTTATAACAAAAACAACGCGTATGAAAATGAGCATACTTGCTTTGATCACATGACCAAAACAATTCTTCATCACGTGACCAAAATAAACTATAAATAACCTACAAAAAATAGCACAGTACTTAAGCACCATCCGCGTAGATCTATAATCGGTATTAAAACCGAGTTGCATCTTTTGTAAACGTTTTAAATTAAAACCCAGTTCCTGCTAGAAAAGTTAATCGAATTTTTTTTATTATAACAACACCAAAGAGCTTGTTTTGGTCACATGATCAGAAAACATCAAACTAGCACGGCGTGCGTTCTATTTCGGATAAAATTTCACCTATCTAACTTTGTTGCATAGAAATGGAATTATGGAAATATATATTGCATGAAATCAACAGAAGAGATGTTATCTTACTTATATTTCATAGAGAAAGATACGATCCTTCCATTATATTTACGTAAATAGTTTTTATATTTGCACGACTTAGGAAAATAATTGCAGCCGTAACGGAGGGGGCGAAAAATTCGTACCTGTTTCCCGAAAATACGAACTTATACACTTCAGTTTGATTTAATATTACATACCAGCTGGTGTTTATGGTTGACATATCATTATAGTGTATAATTAATTCGAAAGAATATAAGGATCTTACATGCCTGTCTGTGTAAGACGGGGTTTTCCCTACCCGAGGGACAGTGTGGAATGGAAAACCGAGCATTAGCGAGGTTTTTTATCCATGCTGTCCCGAGGGTAGGGAAAACAGCTGTGTTGCACAGGCAGACATGTTAGATCATTTTTCTTGCCTATCATGTTCAAAATAGATCGTGGAGACAAATAGATCTGGGTATTTCCCGACATTATTTATAAAGTTTATGACGTCACAATGGTACCAGTACTATGTGACGTCACCTTAGTGCACGCTATTTTAGACAAGGTTTTTCCCTAGGGAAAGACAGGAATATCTATCCCGGCGCGTGCTCGGATAAATGTATACTTTCCCCGCTAGGTAGGCAAGAAACATTATTTTTAACAAGTTCGCCTTTTAATCGCCGGTAGATTTGCGGGGTTTTCGTCCTCAAATGTTCACGTCTCGCGAGCGATTTCTTATCGGATAATTATACATAGCGGGATTCGGAAGACTGCAATGAAATCATTTGAGACAATTCAAACTTAGTTAGAAAAGTTTCAATTTTCAATATTTGCATTTTTAACAATAAAATTTCGAAAAGGATCCTTTGGAAGCATAGAATGCAACCAAGAAGAATTCGGTTTGATTGAGTCTGTTCATGAGAGGTAATGAAATGTGCAACACCTCTTACGGTCCCTAGCACTGGCTTAAGCGGAACTCTATAACACATATGTTGAATGGACTCCATGATCCCAAAGGACCAGAAAATATATATAAAAAACACTAAAACATGCAAAATAAATTAAGAAAATCACCTGTCAATGTCACAGGGGCCTGAACATGGAAACCCGTTTCTGATCAATAACTTGAGGATCAATTGACGCAGAATGTTAAAATTTCATAGGATGATAAGTCATGTAGAGTAGATGACCCCTATGGATTTTTTAATCACTTGAGCAAAAGATAAGGTCACAGGAACCAGAACTTCGAATACAGTTTCCAACCAATAACTTTAGAACCATTTGACCCAGAACATTCAATCACGATGACAGGAATTACAAAGTCGATGATCCTTAATGTTTCTGGGGTCATTTAACTTAAAGGTCGTGGAGGCATAAAGATGGACCAACTCTTTCTGGATCAATAACTCGAGAATCACTTGACCCAGAATATTGAAACTTCATAGGATGATTGGACATGCAGATTAGATGACCTCTGTAGATTTTGGACTCACTCGATCAAAGATCAAGGTCACGGGGGCCTGAACATGGAAAACGGTTTACTTGAGAACCACTTGACCCAGAATTTTGTAACTTCATAGGATGATTGGACATGCCAAGTAGATGATCTCTACTGTCGCCAACCATTAGTGTCTCTTTGTCTTTCGCTCCTATCCTCTATTGACTTCTTGCCTATTACGACCATGCATTAGGGGAATAGGGAGACATGGCCATCTTCTAATTTGAAAATTAATTGCCCTCCTTCGAAGGAGGAGGGATATATTGTAAATATTATTGTCTGATGATGGATGTTGGTTGCTCTGTAGACGAATCAGTTTCCGGATGATAACTGGAGAACGCTTGGGCCTAGGATCATGAGATCGGGAGATTTGTCAAAACCAGCAAATGACCCCTATTGATTTTGAGTTCAGTAGGTCAAAGGTCAATATCACATTGACAATAGAACTTTTCTGCCAGAAAACTAGATTATACTTTGGTCTAAGATCACATTTGATACGGAGGTCATTTAAACTGGCAAATGACCCATGATTACTGATTTAAGGTCAATACGTTAAATGTCCAGTGGGCAGTGGCCAAATAATTTCTGTTCCTTGTCAGTTACTTCATGCAAGTGTTCTACAAGCTTTTGTTATAACTAGAATCTCCAAATATCACATAATTATCAATTAGTCCATGACCTTTGCTCACATTTACTGTTATTCCCCTTGTTCCAGTAAAAGCAGACTGTTTCCCATTGATTTGTTAAAAAATGCTTATAATTCAAAAAAGATTTTGAGCAAAATTAACCAAATCTCACAAAATTTTCAATAAGCACATGAGCTTTGCTCATATATTATTTTATCCCCATTGACAAAGTAAAAGTAGAGTTTTACCCCTTGATTTGGTTAAAGAAAGGTCGAAAATGCGTATTAACCAAATGTAGTTTAACTAGAATCACCAAACTTAAGCTAACTGTTCATGTCCATTACCAGAAGCTGTTAACCGCTGCCCACATCAGTCCTCTCAGTGCTTTGATTTGGATTATGGATCAGATAAATCCAACTGATATTAGGTAACAAGTATAAACACGTATTCAATGAAATCCTAGTATATTTAAGGGGACGCATATTGCTACATTCACAGTTCATACAGAAATGAGGAAGAGGTGCATATTCAAGAAATTGATGGTGGGAAGATAAAAAATATATTCCTAAACTGATATAATACTGATGGACACCTGTAATATTCAGAACTTTGTGGATAAGGATGTGGTATTATGTATGTAATAGGAAAACGGAGGTCTTTGTGAAAGTACATTCAACACAAAATATTAAGCATTTGTTTAAGGAAAAAACAGGTTTTTTACAATGTCAGTGTTACAAATAATTTTGAAGGGATGAGATTTTCTTTCTAACGCACCAGGTTTGCTTAAACATGTCAAAATTTAACGCCACGTCATTTCAACTCGGGATGGACGCCATCTTTCTCATTGATAAAAAAATGTAAACAAAAAAATCATAGTCGGATTAGCATTGCAAGGGCATAACATGACATTCTACACAATGAATACCTTAGAACAGATATGTAAGATGCTACACAGGTCTGGTGGGTTAAACGCATAACGTCGAT
Organism: Mercenaria mercenaria; assembly: GCF_021730395.1. Lineage (NCBI taxonomy): Eukaryota > Metazoa > Mollusca > Bivalvia > Venerida > Veneridae > Mercenaria > Mercenaria mercenaria. Next base: position 17,902,786 of record NC_069361.1, on the reverse strand, counting down.
CACTTGAAATTGATCATGAAAAGGTAGTTAATTTTAGTTTATTTACATGGTTTTTAATTTTCCCCCGACTTCTCGGCGATTCACTGCAAAAAGTATTACTGCGCCGGACGAACGGTAACTCTAATAAACAACGGGAGACAACTTAGGTGTCAGCACGTGTATGACTTTTTAAAAAAACATGTCGATGATTATAATTTCTTATCAAATAACGAATCCTATTCAGATATTCGTCTTTAACATCTGAAAATTATTAATTTCTATGGACATTTATCAAAAAATATTACTTACATTGGACTACTTCGCGCATCAAACTGGTTTCCGCTTCAGTTGTGAGGCACTTCCGTTATACAAAAAGTATAACAAGACAACAATAACAAATCAGTAAAGTCACTTACTAAAAAAAAAAATATAAACCGACTGCTACTTATAGATCTGATTCAGTGTAAATATAGTTGTTGTTACAACATTATACTTGTTCAATACGTTATGAGATAAAGTTTTTCTTGAACTGCATAATCCATTAATTACGTTTAGATGATATTGCATTTACAACTCTGATCCCGTTTTTTACGTGAATGACAGCTGTCTCGTGCAACTCGTGCAAACTGAGTTATGAAAAGTATGGTGGAGAATTCAAGGACAAATTATAAATGACATTAAAGTAAGGATAAGTGTATATTCGTCCAGTTTTGATCATTGACATTTCTGCTAAGTATTATTAAGTTTTGTGAATAAGATTAGAGTGTTACTTTTGCACATATACACATTGATTGGACCTCTCAACCAAATTTCATACCTTATTTTAGGGATATTTAAGACAATACATTTTCAAAGTTTGTTGAATGTGTTTTTATATTAAAGTGCATTGTAGTTCATGAATACCAAGTTAAAAATTAATAATGGAACCATTTCTAGGCCCTTATTATAAGCCACTGGACTTCTGAAAAGATAAATGTTTAATGTATTGAGGGGAATATACTCTTTTAGTTTTGGAATGTGGCATTCCTTGACCACCATATCTTTTCTTATGCATTACTTTGTAAACAAACTAAATAATGTGTTTTAGCTTACATATGCAAAATGAAAAGAAAGACAGTGAACTTATTAGAATCTGTATGAGACTGATAAATGTTTGGACAAGGTAAAGCACTATTAGTTTCGCACAAAAAAAAATAATTGTTGACTTTGAATGTACACAATAAGTCCTATGTAATTCAACAATAACTTTCTTGTTTCAGTTTTTCTCATTTTTATTTTAGTGAGCAATCCTTTGTGTACTTATAATAGTTGAAACAGTATCCATTTCATGTACCAAAACTTTGTACTTTTTTTGCAGGTAAATTTTATCATACCACACCCACTTTTTTCTACTTTCAAAGTATGCGTCCCCTTAATTTGCTCCTGATGCATATGTTTAAACTACCACAGTAAGGAACACTCGATTGTTCGTCATTAACGACTTTGGGCGTATATCTAGTGTCCTGTTTGATCAGGTTGTCATATATATGAGCCGTGCCATGGGAAAACCAACATAGTGGCTTTGCGACCAGCATGGATCCAGACCAGCCTGCGCATCCGCGCAGTCTGGTCAGGATCCATGCTGTTCGCTAATGGTTTCTCTAATTGCAGTAGGCTTTAAAAGCGAATAGCATGGATCCTGACCAGACTGCGCGGATGCGCAGGCTGGTCTGGATCCATGCTGGTCGCAAACCCACTATGTTGGTTTTCCCATGGCTCGGCTCATATGATCTGAACCTTCAAAACGAAATCCTAAATGAAGCAGACAATGTGGGGAAAAATGCAAATAGGCAGCACAGCTCAACTAGACTATTCCTCTATCTTTTGCTGTAATATGAGTATTATGTACGTAGATGACTCCTAATGTTTTGGGGGCCGGTTAACCAAAGGTCAAGGTCACAATGACCTTAAAGCTGCACAGTTATCAATGTCACTCTTCATAGGATGGTTGTCTGCAGTCAGCAGATGACCATGTTGCGTCAGATGTCATCTTGTTAAAGTTCAAAGTCAACAACATACAAACATTACTTGCTTCCAACAGGCAATCGTGGGGACGTTATGTCTTTTACTAACAACTATTGTTATTTCATGTTTTTCTTCAATGAATTTAACCAAATTTTAAACATGGATGTATACCTGATATTTTTAACATTTCTCTGCGAAATTATATCCATGCTAGGTGTATTTCACTCGAGTATTTCAATAACGCGCTGAAACAAAGAACATGTAATAAATGTAACATGTCGCATTTATGAAACAATTAAATATTGAACATGTGTTGTTACACTGACAATGTTCCTGTTTTTTATTCACAGTTGACAGTGTTTTACGAGGCAGAGATATTCACGTGCAATGAGGTCATCAACCGTGTATCATGTATTTTTAATCAGTTGGATACATTGTATTGTTGTAATCCTGTTCTCTGTTACCATGACAACCCAATCTACTGATGGCGCTGCGGCAAATGGCATTTTTAATAGCAGGTGAGTTCGATATTTCGATTTTTTAGGCTTTATCAGATAATTATATTATTCAAACACAAATTTATCGAGGCAATCTATATAATAATCCATGAGATGTTGGAATTTTTCAGGTAAGCATTTTATAATTTGTTGTGACGTTGTGTGAGTATTGATTCTTATTTCATTCACGGTGATATTTAGTTTTCACTGAAAACTGAACTCGGACTCGGACTTAACATTTTACTTAATAAACTGTCGTCTGCCTTATGTGTGCTTGATTATTACGGTGCCTAGATAATAAAGTTAAAACTAAATAGTTAATGTATTATTAAGAACTTTTCAGAGTATTAATATGCCATAAATAACAGAAATAGATTAATTGTGTGGGAGATTTCGTCTTGACGGATGTCAGACAGTTTTTGCAAGCGTATAATGATTACATTGTTTCTGGTTGTTTCCCATTGCTTTACCAATTACCGTGTTGATCATCTAAGTAAGGATGTGTTCATTTTTACATGCATTTATGGTTTTAATAATTAATTAATACGCATTTTCTTATTTCCTTGTGATAAATGCTCATATGATATATGTTCACAAAATGGATGTAGTATAGATTTACCTATGTTTATCTATGAATTTAACTAGCCATTAAATATGTACTTATTCACGAGTAATGCAACTGTTCGTACTGCAATGGATTTTATTTTTTAATATTTTTACAGAGATTTTAACCATTGTAAACAATGTATCCATTAATGAAATAATGTTAGAGAGGCTTTGTCATTCATCGAAATTATTTTGATTTGAAAATATTTACATCCCCAGCTTTTATTATATTTGACTGGCTTATTATAGTAGGTTGTCCCCCTTGAAAATTATCCGATACGCAATATTGGTTTCCCTATTGACATTACTTTGAGCAATAGATTATATAGGAAATTTATTTGTAATGATTAATTTCTAATATGTCTTTTGGTTTGTGAATATTTTACCAGATATGACAGAAAACTTCAATTTCTTCTCTTCAATTTAATGTGAAAATATTTATTCTAACTGAACATCTTCTTGCTTCCACTTTTGTTTTAAAAGTATCACCGTCGCTTATATTGAACACATAGTGAAAAACAGTAAACTTTTCAATTTCTTCTACTTTAGAGGCAAATAAATCATATTTTCCAAAGCATGACAATTTATTATCACATATGTAGGTATTTTTGACTTTACAAACAATACAATAATATAATTTTAAGTGTAATAGAGTAAAGGCTTCTTGCTTCCATTTTACTTCAAAGTGTACCAAGAAATAAACAAACTTGTAGATTTCTTAAAGTTCTGATGTAACATAAACCGTGTTAATTTACGGAACTGCATATACCAACAACTGATGTACGATTCAATATAGTCTTTAAAATAATAATGTTCATAATTGTCTAATTAATAAAAAAAATAGAAAAGAATGAAAAGAACAGAATAGAACAGGCAGAGCTTTGATTTTTCGCCAAACTTTTTATGGAAACAATACGAATCAACATAAATTACATAATTTCCGACTGAAAGCTAATATCTTTGGAATATTGAAACATTCGACGACAGGAGAAAAACTACTTCAAAGAATACTTTTCTAATGAAATAGTGTAATTTGCAAGTTAGGCCCTCACTGAAAGCTGGAGAGTGTGGGGAGAGAAGGTGTACATTTATTTAAACAAAAGACACAGCATGATTTCCACGATGTGCAAAGACAGGGTGAAATTAACAGACGCGCAATATCATGTCTACTTTAGAAATGAAATCCAAGCTTGAAAAAAAAAATTGCATGCTTTCCATGAGTTTGCACGGTAGGATTATCTCTTTAGAACGACCTACATTTTTTTGCCACGGTTTTGTTCGTGGAAAACATGAAAAACAGTCACCTTTACAGCTAAAGACTTCAGTTTACACGATAAATTTGATTTCATGATTGAATTGTATAGTATGTACAAACACATATCTGAATGGCATATTTGATTTACGTATAATCAAGTAACTTAGACACTATAAATAAGTAGACAGGATGAATCAGAGCTAATTGTTTAAAACAATGAGGTAGGATCTCTTTGATACACGTACACCAATGCTGATCAGAAAAAATCAGAAACTTGATTCATAATTCAATACATTCTTTCTTTCTTTGATTTCTATGGAAAACCTTGGATCAAGACCAGTTAATAAAACATGTGTGCGCGTGTTTTAGTAACATGTATGTTTTTTTAAGTTTGTTAAATTGCTCGGGTTTTTCTTTGCCATTGCCTGTCAAATACAGTATTGTTTAGTTTATTACTTTATTTTATTGTAATACCATGTTTTAAAAGGCAAACTTCTAGACATGAAAGTTAAACAAAAGTACCGTTATATGGACAAGAACAATCAGTCAAAATGGAATACATGTATCTTCACACAAGTTTCGTTTTTCTCGAGGAAAACTATTATGTATACAATGTGTTTGTGGGAAAGCTCGTTTATGAACTAATTTTCGTATTTCAATGTTTCGCAGGATTCAAAGTTTCAAAAGAAAAGAAATTTATTTAAATGTTTTCATTTTCTGTTACATGACAGTACGAATTTAGCAATATCATAAGCTAACATAGTGTTTTTTTACAGAAATGTTTTATATCTTTACATGAATAATACTTCTATATGAATCTATAAAACAACATGATTTATATAAAAAAAACTGGCTACATGTTTTGTTGCTTTCTATGGAGTAACATGCGAGCCTTATTTCCGTGTATTACTTAAAGCAAAATACATGTATTAGATCAATGCAAAATCCATGACAAAGAATTATTGACTTAGGTAATGAATGACACGACTTGAGCTAATGTAAGGGAGGAAATCCAGTTTGAAGGGAATTGCTTTAACATAGTCAATAATTAAGGGAGAGAATTCTTGCAAATTCTCGTTAAAAGCTGACCATGATACACCTAAATAGGTCTTCTTTTTGGACTTGATCAAATGATGTAGTTTGGTACGTGGTTATGGAAACTAGATCAGTAGGTCAAAGCTATTATATGCACAGTCTTGCAAATCATTTTTTAAGTTTGTTAAAGGGCTCTAGAAGACAAGTGGGTTATTTATGGGCCCAGAATTATAATTCACTGGTTAATTAAAGTCATCTTGTGTCGGCACTAACAAATGTATAACTTGTAAAATACAAAAGAATGTAAACTGTTCCTAAATCCTTCCATATGCCTTAAAATCAATAAAATGCATGTAATGTGTTTTGTTGTATGTACTGTAGATGCAGTTACCTCATTACATTGTTCGGCCTCTATTACTGACAAGTTTTCGGAAAGACAACGAGTTAATAACTTTAGTCAAAATGTTTTATATTATTACTTAATGTTTGCAATTTTGCAAGGTTATATGAAACTGACCAACATCAAAGTAAAATAGGATTATGGCTTACGCAGCACTCACTTCCGTCCCCTTTGAAGTTTACATCATCTCTTTAAAAAAAGTCAAATATCTTTTATTGCCCTTTAAGATATTGAAAATACATCAGTTATATTTTTGAAGTTTACATCATCTCTTTAAAAAAAAGTCAGATATCTTTTATTGCCCTTTAAAGTATTGAAAATACATCAGTTATATTTTATTATGATGTGGTCCATTTGTCAAGGTATGGAATATAATACCATTAGAGAGAAGTTAACCATGATATTGCACAATAATCATCTGGGGAAGAAATCAAACATTTATGATATACCCTGTGTTATATACCCTGTGTTATGAATAAACACTTTTACGAGATTGTTGAGTGATATAAATGTTTGTATGGGATTCATGTTTTATACAGGTGGGATCGATGTTTAGGTGCCTAGACCCAGCTAATGATCTTATCATAATATTATGTTTTAGACATAAAATACTGTCGATAACCTCTCCGCGGATACAAAACGATGATAAATTTACAGGTAAATATAGAAGAATATTCTCAGGGCAAGGGTGTAGCTTAGGGTACAACCAGTTTCGGTGTAGTAAAATATTTGCGATTGGCATGATAGTTTTTAGGAAAACATAACATAAACGGTTGTTTTTTTAGGTCTTAACAACAGCGGTGCTCTTAATTTATTTCATAAAGCTATGATTCTAATAAGAGATAAAGCTTTAGTTTCATATGTTTTTGAGAGATAAAATAATGTTTCCGATGATTCCTAGAGATGAAGCAGAAGACTATTAATACGCTCTGAGAAAAGTATTTGAGCCGCGCCATGAGAAACCCATCATTGTGGGTTTGCGACCAGCATGGATCCAGACCAGCCTGCGCATCCGCGCAGTCTGGTCAGGATCCATGCTGTTCGCTAAACGTTTCTCTAATTGCAATAAGCTTTGAAAGCGAACAGCATGGATCCTGACCAGACTGCGCGGATGCGCAGGCTGGTGTGGATCCATGCTGGTCGCAAAGCCACTATGTTGGTTTTCTCATGGCACGGCTCATTTGTTTTAAAGGTCTGATATGTAATTCATATTAAAAGGAGGCTAACGGAAATACTACTGTTCCAATATTCATTGCAATCAATTTTTTGTCCAAAATTAAAGGATTCATTGCAACTTTTTTAGAGCAATACTCTAGGAAACACTGAAATTTCAATTTTTACGAAGACTGTTTGTCTACAGAAGACAATGGAAGAGGCTAGACTGGACTCTGTTTAAGAGAGTTGTTACTGTGTAGAGGTTATTTTAACAAGAGAAAGTTTGTAAAGACATGTAATTGTACGAGAAATCTATACCGCTCGTGTTCGCGGTCTTGTCTTTGTAACAGATGGTCTTTACACGCAGGTATTCTATGTAACATGTGTTGTTTATGGTAGAGCTTGGTATAATATAACCTCAAAATAGCAAGGCCATAAGAGTCCTTGCGAGTACCTGTATGAACGCTCATCTACGCCCTTGCAGTTACTATGTAGCGTATACGCGAGCTAATACAAACCATGCGGGAGATGTTTTAAGTATCATTGCATAGGTATTCAAAGAAGCTTTAAAATAGTGTTCAATGATGAACGTGCGTTTTCAATAATAATCATTACTTGGCAACAGAAACATTGGGCGAGCAATAAGAATAGAAGAAACTTAAGTGTTGTTTTTATAGAAACAGTAAATATTATATGTAACACTGTGTTGTTTTGCATATTCAAGTTGGATGTTAAGCTGTGTCTTCACGTATTTTATGGTAATTTTATTTCACATTATTTTACCTGTACAGGGAAATTTGCAAATATAATTTATGAATTTAGTACCATTTTACAGTTGATGATTGTTAAATAAGTCATATCGTTATGCGCGCTTGATTCGATAAAGTGATAATATTTGGAAAAATAGAAGAATGACAGAAAAACGAATTGTGTACATGTAATATATTAACACTACGTGAATACTGGTAACTGATATTTATTGTTGTGTGTGTATAAACCAGGATTCTAAAAGAGGTTTCATGTATAAAGTATGATTGCATGGAAATTAATTAATATCACTCCGCACTGGGATTATTTCGCACGGATGAGAGTGTTACACACGAGTCTATGGAGACATGAAACATACATGTTGATGCTGTTATTCAAATTATGAGCATGTGGCATACAAAAGCGCATAACAAATAAAAAAAACTCACGAGAGAGAAATCAGTATTAATTGTTTTGTGCCTGAGTGATTATGGAAATCGTTCAAAGAAAAAATTCATGATTTATGTATTTTACATGAATTTTAATGAAGTTAACTACAGCTTCCTGTTAGTCTGCTGTTAAATTGATTCGTTAACAGAGGCATAACCAATGTTATGTCAATTAACTCTGCTCAGTCTATTTTAAGACATCATCAATCTTAAGGTTGGAAGCTGTGTGTTCAAATTATTTTGCATGCATTTCTATTGAACTATGACTATAGAAGAAACTCTCATTTGCGGAAATTAGTCTTTTAGTCGGTGGCTATAATTAAAACTGAATTTTTGACAACCTTACGTGCACACATACGTGCACGTAGTTAATTATAGTTCTAGCGGCGTTTTTTTTTTTTTACATTTTTTTTCTTCATTTGACAACTCACTGAATATTTCACGTTGTGCAGAAACACCTCATAAATTCAAAATCACGTGAAAAACGGGAAAACGTCACATAAAAGGCGGAAATGTTACAAGAATTTACCAAGGTTTCCTCATATATACAAGTCATGTAAACAGTGTTACATGACATTTACGTATTTCTGTTCTCGGCATAACTTTGACTAGTTTTATAAATAACTTAGATCATTTCTTACATCATTAGTCTGTTCCTTTTAATATATTTACCTGGCGCACCACCTTGGCACGTGCATTTAGAGTCATTCACTTCCGTCGTTCGTCTAATTTCTTCATGTAATCATACTGGACAGTATACTAAGAAACTTCAGGTCATTTTCAATCGTAGTCCGATCTGATAAGCTTCGAGTTTTCCCCTCGACTAAACATGAAAATTATACAAGTTTCTTTCATACTGGTACCTTAATGACAGGGATTTTGTGCGGGGATAAGTCATTCCGCGAATGGGGCTGTAAAATTGACTAAGCGCCTAATCAAGCGCCTACATTGTGTTCTATCCTCGTGTCATTTAAATATTTTATATTTTTTGGTAAGATGTGAGACTTTGAAACAACATTGGTGAATTTCCAATGTCAAATTGTTAACATTCGCCAAGGTCCGATGCCGGGTTGGCACTACATTCGACATTCGTGAAGATCCAATATCGAGCTGGCACGACATTCATCAAATATAGTTGTCAGGTTAGATTGTATCACTGTAATTATGCATAGGGATCATTGTATGAATTTGGACGTCATGATGCGCAATTCATATAAAAAGAATGATACACAAAAGAATAACAATATATGGAATGAATGCGTTTGGTAGTGAATAGAAAAATTACACGGAATTTTGGTGCCGAGTATCAAACATCGGCAGCATTTCTATACTACTACCAAAATGTATTAGTACCAATTTGCAGAATGGCGTTAAGTTGGTCTGTAGTTGCTGTGGTGGTGTAACAAAGCAGTATCTATTAGGAGTTTTACGATTAAGTGAAATGTATCCATTTATACTGTGGGTTAGCTTTTGTTAAAGATGAATTCTGTATATGATCGTATGCTGTTTTTATCTATCTTGCGGTTTCTTCATAGCAGGTTTGCGAAGCACATATGAGTCGCACCATGAGAAAACCAACATAGTGCGTTTGCGACCAGCATGGATCCAGACCAGCCTAAGCATCCGCACAGTCTGGTCAGAATCCATGCTGTTCGCTTTCAAAGCCTATAGTAATTAGAGAAACCGTTAGCGAACAGCATGGATCCTGACCAGACTGCGCGGATGCGCAGGCTGGTCTGGATCCATGCTGTTCGCAAATGCACTATGTTGGTTTTCTCATGATGCGGCTCATATTGTGAAAATCAGTATAATCAGTATATAATGCAATTAGTGGGTATTTACCTCCTTTCTTGTGTGAAGTCTCTGTGATGTAAGAAATCTTTGTGTTTTTTTCTCTTGTTTGTTCTACAGAAGTTAATTCTGACGTGAGTTGCAGAAGTAGTGATAATTAATCATATACCCTGGGTTTTTGGCAGGATGTGTCAAAGGTGAAGATACACTTACAAGTACACAAGGTGCGATAGGAAGATTCACTACTGTATACCATGCAGGCATACTTTTAAAATTATCAATTTTGCAAACTGTCAAACCCCATAGAAGGACATAGTATTTTGCTCGTCAATTGACAAAAGAGAGAAAATAATAAAGTCATAAAATCTAGAGCATATACAGATTGTATTAAACAGGTAAAAATGGAACCGTATTCTATGGGGAACACAGGTTCAACCTGACAGTCTGTCTGGCTGAACTGATTAGCTCAATAGACATTGTGTCTGAAATCATTCAGCCTCTATCTCTTATAAGTTGGTAGTTACTTGCGGAAAACAGGTCAGTTCTTTTAACTGTCCACCGTGACTAGGCTGGATTGCTGTTGAAAAACGGCTCTAAACCCAAAACAAACAAATAACAAAACCAACAAATGAACTCGACAGATATTATTCTCAGGGCAAAAGCACGAGGAAAAACTTTCAAATTCGCTAGGTTGATTCGATTTCTATATACGCCATATAATGTGACACATGACCTGTTCTTTTATTTAGGAAGAGATAGAGTTCAGGTAGGATAGCAGATGTTATAATTTGTCAATATGACGCAATGAGAGACCAAGTCGTTTACAGTTAAAGGTGATCAACATATCGGTAACCCTGGCATTTCGGCTATAGATGCTTTTGTCTATTGAGCATTACTTCCCTACACGAACTCAACCTGTCCGATGTTACCACGGGTATGAGGAGCAGTACGCGAGCTAAGGCCTCACAAGTGGCAGAATGCTGTTAATATTAGTTTTACTGAGTGACATGTTGCGTTAGGGTAATTCTATATAGTATTTGATTTGACTTACTTTTTGTAGGCGTAACCTGTGTGATTGTTTTGAGATTATGGCACTAAGTAATTTAACTAGAATTTTGTTTGTACCTGAGAAAACGTATTTGTACGTGTATTTTTTAAAATTATCAGCTTAAATGTATTACTACTGGTAATATGAGTCGCGCCATGAGAAAACCAACATAGTGGCTTTGCGACCAGCATGGATCCATACCAGCCTGCGCATCCGCGCAGTGTGGTCAGGATCAATGCTGTTCTCTAACAGTTTCTCTAATTGCAATGGGCTTTGAAAGCGAACAGCATGAATCCTGACCAGACTGCGCGGATGCGTAGGCTGGTCTGGATCCATGCTGGTCGCAAAGTCACTATGTTGTTTTTCTCATGGCGCGGCTCATATATTGATTATAGTATAGTAGTTTGAATCGATATGTATCATTAAAAGTATTTTTGCTGTATGCTGCCTTGGTTAGATTATAAAAAAAGCATATCCTACCTCTTCTTTGGTCTATCATCCTTTTATCACCCAGTAGGGACAAATTACTTTATCATTTGTGTCATTTGCATTAAAAGCATTGCGAGAAAATGGCTCTCCTCTTAGAAATAACCTGTAAAAATAATGAATATTTGATAAACCACTTGGAATTTCACGGGAAAGGTTCTAGAAGCTAACAGGGAGCACGTAGCGCACGTGCCTATATTTTCTGTTGAGACTGAGGCAATTGCTGCTTGTTTTTATCTGTGTTCATTCGTTTTGATCTCTTCATTTTAGTTGATTGCATTGAATTCCTCAGTACGTGAGGATTTTCTGGAATTTTTTTTTTGCCCATTAAGGAAATGAGATCCTATATTGGATGGAAAAAGACGTTTGAGAGTTCATTGTTGTGCTGTTCGGACTCATATTTTGTAAGAAGAAATGGTAGCATGTTTGTGTTATTAAGATTAAAAAGTGGTTAATATGAGACTATGATCGCATTTTGGACGATGTTAAGAAAGGCAGATGTAGAAAATTCATGTTCTTGTTTTATTTTTAGTACTGTAGCGTATGTAAAACAATGTTGCAATGTGAAAATGGTTGATTGATTGATTGGTTGATTGATTGATTGATTGATTGACGGACGGACGGACGGACGGACGGATCACTTGATTGATGATCAGGCGGGGTAATGCTAATATCTATCGCAGAACTATAATAATATATTTCTGATGATAATACTGCCACTGATTGAGGAAACTGATGGTGGTGATAATGATTTTGATGATGACAATGGTGAAACGGGCGGTGGTGATTCTGGTGGTGCTGATGATTATGACATTCCAACCGCTTAGTTTATAATAATCCTGTTTAGCTTCGCAAAGTTCCATTTGATAACCATGATCGTCACATTTTTAATTTGTGGTTTTCGTCCCCCTTTTTTCAGGCACTTGAAACGCTTGTAACAGGTTTGATATTATAGTTTTTCTCGTTCACTAAAGTACTTAACTCGTAGACTACACGTAAATCATTTCCGCCTGTAGAGCATGGCATATTGAAGTTGTTTCTAGAAATTACTGTATTTCCAACCTTGTATATGACTAGGCTTGTATTATTTATTTTCTCTGCGAGTTTTTTTTTTTTCAGATTCAATTTCAACGATTTAGTTAAAAGGTTTCAGTACAAACATTCATAATAATGAAAATAAAGCCCTCGAAATAACTAACATTTCTTTGGCTTCAATGATTAATAAGACAATGGTTTTATTTTTGTTCTTTACGTATAAAATAGAGATATTTCCGCAGTTTGGGGTCGTAAAAGCAGTAGGTATTATATAGTTAATCGGAATTAAGAGTATCAACAGAAATATTTTGTCTGAAAAAAAGCACTTTATCTTATATAATCTCTCGGAACAATACTGTAAACACAAGTGCGGCATTTCCCTTGGATTTTTTTTGTGAATGTGGTTTTACTTGTAGGGGTTTGACTCGAGGGGTTACATTAATTCAAAATCGGATTTATGCAAATTTCGACTAAACAGAGTTATCAATGTTTCGTTTTCTTGTCAGTCCGGGCATTTACGTTTTACTTGTTAATCATTTGAGCCGAGCAATGAGAAAACCAACATAGTGGCTTTGCGACCAGCATGGATCCAGACCAGCCTGCGCATCCGCGCAGTCTGGCCAGGATCCATGCTGTTCGCTTTCAAAGTCTATTGCAATTAAAGAAACTGTTAGCGAACAGCATGGATCCTGACCAGACTGCGCGGATGCGCAGGCTGGTCTGGATCCATGCTGGTTGCAAAGCCACTATGTTGGTTTTCTCATGGCGCGGCTCATTTCTCTAACGTTTCACTCTGTTGACCCTTACCATGCTGGACACGGCTGATTCTGTGTATATCATAACCAGCCTGCACATCCGTGTGGTGTGATCCTGATCAGCACTGCTCGCCATTCAGTCAGTAACTTTCTGGTATGCATCCCTTTTAATAACAACAGTTAACGGTGCTGTCCAAACTGAAAGACTGATAAGTTCGTTATAGAAATTTAGCAGGATAAGGGTTAAAGCATGCCCTGTCCCCTCATCGCAATCCTTATCAGCATTTCTCAGGTCGTCATAAACAAAAGAAAACAAAGAAAAGATATTTTTCATTTAGTACCTTCTATGGGTTTGATATCCTGTGTCAGAAGAAGAAAGGCTAAAATATACATCAAAGAAACACTATTGACGTAATCAGCCATTCCCATATTACTAAACAGAGTTTGATTGAAACCACATTTTATAGTAAGAAATGGGAAAACATGTTTGAAACAATGTAGAGAAACATTCGAACGTAACATTTTATTCTCTTTTTTTCAGTGCTGGAAATGAAAGTCAACGCGTAAAATCAATTTATACGTTCCTGTCAATATTAGATGTGCCATGTCCTCCACATAACAATCTACATTTAGTATGTGTTGATGATAGCTTGGGCGATCCTGGTTCAGCATGTGACGACCGTGCATTAATTATTGACAAGTGCCTGCATCAATTTCCCGGACTTTATAACAATTCCCACTGGAGTTTTTGTTTGATGGATGTTAATCAATGTGAAACTGTGTTAAATGTTTTACGCAGTAATGGCTTTATAAATAAAACAATCGATAATGGAGATTCAGTGACTGTGGTGCCTGTTGCTGTGTCGACCACTGTACGTTTATACACTACAAGATCTAAATTTAACATATCAACGGCTTTATCAAGTTCTACATCGAAATCACCGACAAGCTCAACACCTGCTCATACGACAGAGTTTAGTATACCAGCTTCCTCAACGTCAAAACCTTCAACGATGAAAACGCCATCTAGCGGCGACCAGTTCCCACCCGATATTTCATATATCTATCCGGTCATAGGTGCTTTCCTGATTGCCTGCGAAATCGTAATGCTATGCATATTGTAAGTTTATAATTGAGCCGCGCCATGAGAAAACCAACATAGTGGCTTTGCGGCCAGCATGGATCCAGACCAGCCTGCGCATCAGCGCAGTCTGGTCAGGATCCATGCTGTTCGCTAACAGTTTCTCAAATTCCAATAGACTTTGAAAGCGAACAGCATGGGGCCTGACCAGACTGCGCGGATGCGCAGGCTGGTCTGGATCCATGCTGGTCGCAAACCCACTATGTTGGTTTTCTCATGGCACGGCTCATATGCTTATATGTATATTATCTATTTCAATGCCAGAATCTTCAAGTTTACAGATGTTTATTTAGTTAGAGTCGATTATATTTGAATCAGTCAAGAATATTTAGGAAACAACAGTAGTGATGTCATAATCGACGACCCCAGAAATTTCGAACCAAAACCTTCGGAATTTAGCGTCCAAAAATATTCACATAGCCGACTTTTATTAATTTGTCTAGAATTGAATTTTGAATTTAGGTTAAACACTGCGGCTTATGATTCTACAAACTAACAGTTTCTATCATGTTGTTATGAGCAACTTTTAAACTCACCTGACCACAGATTTCTCAACAATTAGCTTTTGTGATCACACATCGTCCGTCTTCAATTTGACTTTTGGTAGTCATTTCTTGTCGAGCATGTCTTAAAGTTAGACAGAATGTATGTAGTCACAAGTATTTCGTCATTTTAGAAAATCTTGCAAATCTAGAGTCATCGCCCTTGAATTACCGAAATTGTAATGTTTCACATTGTTAACCATTACAGGTCACTTTTAAAGCATTTGCATGTAACTAACACAGATTTTTTTTTCAGAATAGTCTGAAAGTGAAGAAGTTCGCTACAGTTAAACTGGAGTTATGACTCTTGAATTAGTCAAAATTGCTTTATATGAGCCGCACCATGAGAAAACCAGCATAGAGTATTTGTGACTAGCATGGATCCAGACTAGCCGGCGCATCCGCTCAGTCTGGCCAGGATCCATACTGTTCGCTGACGGTTTCTCTAATTGGCGTAATGCAATAGGCTTTGAAAGCGAACAGCATGGATCCTGACCAAACTGCGCAGGATGGTCTGGATCCATGCTGGTCGCAAATGCACTATGTTGGTTTTCTCATGGTGCGGCTAATTTTATCGTATACACATTTCCATCCACATATTATATGTATCCTATTTACAATTTTGTAGAATACATTTGGCCACATGATCTGGGAATTATGGTGGCTGATTTATGCCATTTCGTTGTTTCGTTCTGTCGCAGCGAAACAACAATAGGTAGGGCTTTTGCATTCCATTGGTTGACGTCCGCGTCCCGTTTTTTGTAATGTAAGGTGGTATTTCATTAACACCTGAAACTTCACTCACATTTTAATTGTTATAATCTGGCATAAACTATACAGGGTTCATGACTCTTCTTGATTTTTACAGGTTACTATACAATACAATATTTATTTCTCTCATTTCATGGTATACATGACAATATGAGGTACCAAATTATACAAATACATAGTGAGGCATGTGTTATTCACTGTTTAAAAATAGTAAATCGTTACAAAGCGGGAGTAGGACCCGGATCTGAATATCTGTACATATGAAATGTCAATGTTGAAACATCTGTATAATCTCTTTTACAAATAGACAAAACTTTCTATAAAGAACATGATTATTGGTATCTGTATTCATAATTCTAAAGAATGTAATAATATTTGGACAACGAATGAATTGCTGTTTGATATATTTTTTCCTTAACGTATTTAATATAGAACATTCAAGTAAGTAATGAAATTCGTCACCAATATTTGAATTACATAGGGTACATTTTCTCTCATCATATGGAGTTCTATTCCAGCTTCCTGTCTCAACAGGAAGTTTATGGTTTTTTGTTCTGAATTTTATGATTTTTCGTCTTAACAATCGATTGTGTAATTAACTAAAGATTAGTAAAGGATTTAAAAAGCACCCTCCTGTCAAAACTGTCTCCCCTCGCAACATTATTAGATCGCTTTATTTGTTTTGGTATTATTGTCTGTTTGTTCTGCAGTAATATGTTTCAGATGGCTTTACCTGCTAGCAGTGATAAATTGCAAGTACAAAATTAGATTTTATTTAACAAAGTAGCGTGCACACTCATAAATCTTTCTTATCTTTTTCATTTAGTTCTTAAAAAGATTTATAGATACAGACAAAATGTTCTTTTTTTTAAGAATAAATGCTATTTGATTGCTTGTTTACAGTCTAAGTTATTTTAGTTATTGTTTTTCAAATTGTCTGCATAATTTGTCTAAGACATTTCGTAATTTAATTCGATAATGTTAAGAAATGGCCTGTTTTAGGTTTAATGTTTGTATTGTTTTGAAAAGAAGACTTTCCCAGTAATTTGTGATGTATTTACATGGAGAACCTGTTTTTGTTTATCGTCTGCTCTTCTCTTGAATCTGCTGAAAATATACAGGTATTAATTGCATATGATAACTGTTTTATAGCTCAAGCATTATTTTCTTATAGCTGCATTAGATTATTAATGACTGTCAGCAAAAAACTGAACGCACAAAATACTGCTATATGCCAAAATTTCTACTTTGGTGCAGAAATGCCAGTTTCGTGCGGATGGCCTTGTAGATCATACATCGTACGTGATGATAAGAATCTGTTACAGCAGAACGATGTGGGGTTTTCACATTTTATATGTTTTAGTGACAAGAGTGTGTCATGAAGAGTATTTTTTTCACAAATAAGGAACTAAAAAAACATTTATGGAAGTTTGTACACTTTGATAGCTTGTGCGTATCTTTGAAAATCTGTTGCAAACTATACTGTCAAGGCTTTGCAGAGTCTTACCTCAAATAATTAAATTTCCAATGTCACGTCAATATTTTCATGAAAACCTTATTTTACTCATATCTGTAGCATATTATGGGTTTCTGACTTTATGGTATTTTACTTGAAATTCAATAAATGGTTCAAATGTTCAGCTGAAAAAAAACTGCATTTGTAAGTCTTATTTTTTAAATAATCATTGCCAACTCGTGTTTATCGCCTAATGTTCCCGAGCTTAAATATCTAAGCAGCTGAAAGATGTAACGCTAAACCACAGGAAGGCATTGTTTATTTTCATTCTAGCTTGCACGGTTAAACATGACGATCCAAATGGACAGGGGTTCATGTGGCCGTTTTACGAGATAGATGACGCCATAATGTTCTCTAACCAGTCCGCGCGTCAGATGATTGATTTCCTGCTTTGTTTAACTGACAAAAAATCGAGACATGTTAGAATGATCATCATACATTCTAGTAACAGCTATGCAAATCTATATTATGTTTCCATAAGAAATTATTTCGTTTTTCTTTTTTCTTTTCTTTTTGCAGTTCATGTAATAAAAAGAAGAGAGAACAGAATGCAACATCGGTAAGTGTTTTATTCTTTGTTTATTTCTAAAAAATACGTCTGAATTGAGAAAATTTGATAACTGTGTTAGTCGTAAATGATCGCGGCTATGTGAATACCATTTAAAAAGCTTCTACAAATATAATACAACCACATACGTGTATGTTATAAGAAATACTTATAATTTACAAAAACTTCTCTTCTTACCTGATATATGCCTTTCGAACGAAATTTGACTCGTTGAATTGCTTTATTTTGTGACAATCGGAACTTTTTTTTGTTTAGGCGGGGTGGGGTGGGGAGGGGGGAGGGGTCAAATACCTAAGGGTAGCAACTCTAATGTGACGGGATCGGCAAAACGAATGTGAACAAAATTTGAAACAAATTAAAATAACATTCGTTAAAGGTGTGCAAGGTAAGCTGAATGGCTGTTTAGACGTGACATTCACATAGCCGCGATCGTTTATGACTAACGCAGTTGTCAAATTTCTCAATTTTTACAAACTTATTTCTCAGAAATGAACGAAGGTATGTAAATGATCTACCCGGGAACTGAAAGATATATTCAATGGGTCTTGTTGACATACGGATATTCGGCCATATCCTTTTTGGTTGAAAAATGACAGATGGCCGTGAAATGCCGCACTGCCAACGTAGATGATTTTTATTCAATCAGTGTTTATAGTAAATGGGTACTGGATTTATTTTTGGGTCCTGTACTGTCTGTTGATGTTTTGATGTTTTTATCATATATAGAATCATTATTGATCAAACAAATGTGCCGAATGCCTATCTAATAAATGTGTTTATATGATTATACAAGCGTTCAATATAAGCAAGTGGTTTCCGCTGAGAGCGAACCTTTTTCTCCACCTACATTAGCTGAACATTGTTTTAGCGTTCACGTTTTACAGAGTAATCATTTGATGATACCATGCTGAATACATAAACTTCCTAGAGCCAAAACATGAGTAGTCAAGGAGAGTTATGTTTTAGATATTCGTACATAAGCTTTCAGCTTGAAAGTAACTGATTAGGTCTCATCTTTAATCTAGTCAGAAAACTACTTGATGTAAACCAGCAGTTGTTTCTTGTCCTGACTATATTACTAGGATTAGAAGTAGAATATGTTCTTAAAACGGGTTAAAACAAAACAGCATCTCAACAATAGCTTTTATTTAAATGCTAAATTATAACTGGCTTGTGTTTTTTCACGAAGGATCTTGTATTTTTGTACCCCCCGACAACAAAGTTGTAAGGGGGGTATACTGGTTTCAGGTTGTCTGTCTGTCCGTAGACACAATCTTGTGCGCATCATCTCTCCTCATCCCCTTGACACAATTTAATGGAACTTCACACAAGTGATCAATAACAACAGTAGTTGTGCATGGGGCATGTTAGGTTCTAAAAAAATGCAGAGTTACGGGACTTTGTTTTTTGTTACTATACTATATACATAGACACAATCATAAATTGCGTCACTATTGTATGGCCTGGAAAGACGACCATTATGACACCCAAAAATGATAAGATGAACCGCACCATGAGAAAACCAACATAGTCAGGATTCATGCTGTTCGCTTTCAAAGCCTATTGCAGTTAGAGAAACTGTTACGAACAGCATGGATCCTGACCAGAATGCGAAAAGCAGGCTGGTCTGGATCCATGCTGGTCGCAAACGCATTTTGGTGGTTTTCTCATGGCGCGGCTCAGATATTATTTTGAATGACTGTCAGTCATGTCCATATCGAATAAGCAACGGCATGCAGTTGTTTCTACTGGAGGTGTTTGTACATGTTAATGTTATAATATTTCAGCTGTTATTTCTGTTCAGAAAGGTTTTTGTACGATTTTCCAGGTAATAACTGAAAGGCTTCCAGCAGTGTGGTGTATAATAAACATATTCTTTGCAACTTACAAAACAATTCAAGTGTTCGTGTTCTTCTATCAGCTACATTTTAAAAGATTCGATTAAAAGTGTTTATATCTGTTAAACACTTGCGGCTGAACTGTTTACTTTGTATAATATCGAACTTAAGCTTAACCGAATTATCTCCCCTGTTCTTATCAGTCTACGCCGAGTTTTCTGAATTTACCTTACTGACAAGCAAATTGCGTACAATAGCCATCAGAGAACCGATCTCATGAAAGAAAATGTTTTATGAATAGTTACTTTTAAATTAGAGCTCGGCAGTGTCGGCAATCTGTTTTGAACCATTTCATGATTGAATATGAATATTTATTTTATTTGAATATTTTAAGTGTTTAAATTCTTATATGTTCTGCACACTTTCTTATCTTTGCAATTTATAGACAATGTATATTTCTAACTTCAGGGTTCTCTGGTGCTACAGGAGGAGGTGATCGAACCCGAGACCGCCAGTCCAACCAAAGCCGCCTTACATCCGAACTCTGTCTACGACGAAGATAGTGTACTCAGTGAAGACAAGACAATTTACAAAAGCTATATTAATCTCAAATATATAGATGACACTTCGGCAGAATCCACGCCGGAAAAGGTCCTCATCAGAACTTAGCATAACTAGTATAACGTATAAATCAAAGTTAATAAAGTTTGTATAATCGCGAATTGAAACTCATATATTCTTGCCATATATTTTAGATATCCGTGTGTTCTAAATGGACGTTGCATATAGATTAAAACTTGGGCCTTGGTTATTATTTTATGATTTTACATATTTCAGTCCATTATGAAACCTTAGCGTAATTAACATAATATATGTAAATCAAAATTAACATAATTTAATGTAATCGTATATGGAAACAATTCCACGGTGTCGATCCAAAACTTTATAACAGAAATTTGGCGATAAAATGTTTCTTAATAAACCGTTTCCCGCTCATTTCTGCCCATTGATGGTCTCGGTAACCAGTCAGGTTATTTCAATACACTTCTGTTTCACTTATGGGAGTTCTCGTTATTACAAAAGGGTGCGCTTACGTGCGGACGAAGACGTCCAGCAGTAACACTGTCTGATTTCTAAACCAGGGGACGCAATTTAGAGCCTCCGCTCCCCCAAAAAATTCTAACATTTAGGTAAAAATCAAAAATAATGTGTTTGAGTGCTTTACCTCTAAATCTTGCAATATCCTCCCACTTATGATACTAACAACCTTCTTGTATATAGGCAACTGTAGCATTTACCTTTAAGTCATATATGTCTGTGATGGACATACAACACGATTTAAAACTAAGTTCTAAATACCTTTGTTCAGAAGGTCTCGTCCTTGCTTGGACAGAGTAAATACATTTTTATTCTCTCATACAAAGTTTTTTGCACTTACAGAATTTTGGATCGACACCGTCGATATACTAGTAATATATTTTTCGTATGGTATTTTATATATCAATGTGTTCAAACTGAACGGGCATTGGTTACAAAATTAATTATGATTATGTAGCAGTGAACAAACTACTGAAATACATGTAATTGTATATGCAGCTTGATTATATATTGTATTAGGTATATATTTACAGGTGTAAGTATTCCAGACATTTAGTGTGTTTACACCTACTCACATATTTTCATTTGGACATCTTATATTAGCGGTTCGAAAACCGTAAGTGATTCTAAATATACTGTTTCAGATTATAGACGTTGGAAATTAAGTTGTTGTTTTTTGTTCTGAAGTAGATTTCTTCAATTCATTCATGATAAAGAAATATTTAAAGATGTGTTTCATAAGAAAAGGACTTTCAGTAACTAGTAAGCCTACCGTTTCGTGGAATGAAAGAAAACACCGTTTTAATATCGTTCAGATTCTTTTCACATGTATCGTTTTGTTGTTTATTTGAGCCGCGCCATGAGAAAACCAACATGGTGCGTTTGCGACCAGCATTGAGCCAGACCAGCCTGCGCATCCGTGCAGTCTGGTCAGGATCCATGCTGTTCGCTAAGGGTTTCTGTAATTGCTATAGGCTTTGAAAGCGAACAGCATGGACCCTGTCTGGATCCATGCTGGTCGCAAAGCCACTATGTTGGTTTTTCATGGCGCGGCTCATTTTCAGACTTTTCTTCATTTACAAAGTACACGTGAAGTAAAATCTTTCTAAAGATGACATAGCGTGAACAGTATCGCGTTAGCAAGAACATCTCGTCCATGACATTTAAATCTGATGAAAGACACTATGGAATATAGATGTTGCTACAAAACTGTTATCGCTAAAATATATGACAAATGCATATACAATCAAATATGCCCATCGGTATTTCATTATAAGCTATGAGGAATTTGAAAAGTGTAAGACTTTATTCGGTAGCAATTTTCAGGTGATGTCCGAAGCAGGAATAAGTCGAGCACGACAGCAAGTCATGGGAATTTCGCACGCACATCATCTATTAATATTTGAAAATTATAAATTTTCTGAAATATGTCTCAATAGTGTAAATATCTCTTCAATACAGGAATTTTAATTTTTCTTTCAATTATCTGACCCGATTCTCCTGTTAATAACTATCAGGGTCTATGATGAGATTGGGTTATGGCTAGAAATGTGCTTTTTATACTACAGGTTCCTGTTAATTGGTATTTATTTATTTCATTTTCTTCCATTTATGTTGTATTTACTGTTGAAAAGTTATATGGCTTTGCAAATGTCGTTTTTTGAATACATAATAAATATTTGTTTAAAAGAAATACATTTGTATATTTATAATCTTCAAATCAAGTTTTGCGGACAAGCTATTCGCGATTTCGCGAAATAAGAAAGTAGAGATTCCATTCATTATATACAAACCAATTGTAAAAATATATACATTCAGCATATAGGTTTTAAAATTCTATTCCCTTTTTAATGCTGAAAGACAGTAAGAATTATGGCAAAGGGGTAGGCTATAAAAGGGCAGTAACCTGTTCTAACCACAGTTGTCAGCCTCCTGTCCTAACCTCAATTATCTGTATCATGGCTTACAAAAGTAACCTCAATTGATGTCTCCTGTCCAAACCTCGGTTGACCTTCTGACTTAATCTGAATTGTCTGTACATTAAGCTGATTTGTCCGTCTCCTGTCCTGGCCTCAATTGTCCGTCTCCTGTCCTGACCTCACTTGTCCGTCTCCTGACCTAACCTCAACTGTCCGCCTCCTGCCCTAACCTTAATTGTCCATCTTCTGCGCTAACCTCAATTGTCCGTCTCCTGTCCAGACCTCACTTGTCCGTCTCCTGCACTAACCTCAATTATCCGTCTCCTGCCCTAACCTCAACTGTCCGTCTACTGTCTTGACCTCAATTGTCTGTCTCCTGTTCTGACCTCAATTGTGCGTCTCTTGCCCTAACCTCAACCGTATGTCTTCTGTCCCAACATCAGGTGTCCGTCTCCTGTCCTTACAATTGTCAGTCCTGTGTCATAAGCTGAATTACTAGTATCCTGTTTTAACTTCAGTTGTCCGTCTCCTGTCCTAAATTGAGTTGTTCGTCTCTTATCCTAATCTCAGTTGTTCGTCTCCTGTCCTAACCGCATTTGCCGTCTCCTGTCCTAAACTCAATTGTTCGTCTCCTGTCCTAACCTCAGTTGTTCGTCTCCTGTCCTAACCGTATTTGCCGTCTCCTGTCCTAACCTCAGTTGTTCGTCTCCTGTCCTAACCTCAGTTGTTTGTCTTCTGTCCTAACCGCATTTGCCTTCTCCTGTCCTAAACTCAGTTGTTCGTCTCCTGTCCTAACCTCAGTTGTTCGTCTTCTGTCCTAACCGCATTTGCCGTCTCCTGTCCTAACCTCAGTTGTTCGTCTTCTGTCCACCGCATTTGCCGTCTCCTGTCCTAACCTCAGTTGTTCGTCTTCTGTCCTAACCGCATTTGTCGTCTCCTGTCCTAACCTCAGTTGTTCGTCTTCTGTCCTAACCGCATTTGCCGTCTACTGTCTTAACCTCAGTTTTTCGTCTCCTGTCCTAACCGCAATTGCCGTCTACTGTCCTAACCTCAGTTGTTCGTCTCCAATCCTAACCGCATTTGCCGTCTCTTGTCCTAAACTCAGCTGTCCGTCTCCTGTCCTATGCTGATCTGTCCGTTTCGGTCCTCTGCCCGAACTTAGCCAGTCTTCAGACCACGCCTTTATTGTCTGTCTGAAGTCCTAATTTTGTCCATTTCCTAGCCTAACCACAGTCCATGCATTTGTTTTTCACCCTCATTACTTCAGTTGTCCATGTCTTGTGCTAACCTAAAATCTATGTTTTTCTTAAACTGAATTATTTGCCACCTGTCACAAGCTTAAAGTATCCGAACTCTGTCCTAAC